>NC_042298.1:3646818-3809318 GCF_901000725.2 Takifugu rubripes | reverse complement strand
CATTTCAACTCCACAGATTTAGATTTCTGATCCTGCAAACGGCTCCAGAACGATGGCCAACTTTAGCTAAAACCTGAGATATTGTAGTTAAAATGCAGCTTACCCGATCTTCCAAAAGCTGCTAACATTTACAGGGCAGCTGGAAACTATGTGGAGTTATATGGGTCACATTTACGCAGCAGCTCGGACATTAAATTAGGGGCACAAATGAAAACTATCAAAGAGATTTATTGGGTTGCAAACAGAGGAAAGACTAACTTAAAGTTTGTGATGCTAAAAGGTGTTTTCTTTTCTTTGTTCTCATCCAGGTTGAAGGGAAGTGTAGTTGTTGCTCTTGCTCATATTCAGGTGGCAGGGGAAGGCTTCGAGAGCAAGCGGATGGAGATGCGGGTCAGTCTGTGGAGCACAGTGGGTCGGTTTCACTCTTTAACCCATAACAAAACCTCCCCGAGGAGATCAAAGGAATGTTACGGAGATTCTGGCCACCGTCATCCGACAAACAACTGGAAAGGTCTGTAAACCCGGTTCTGTCCGGGTAGACGGTGGCCTTCCTGTACTTTGATGCTACTGTTGTTGTGGTAAACGCTCCACCCGCTGCAGCGGCTTCCCTCAGAGTCAACGTGGCGAGCCGACCGGATCCAGACACGTCGCAGGTCGTCCACAGCAGCTGAGCAAAAGTCATATAGTTGCTTTTTCCGTTTTGGTTTTTTCCCTTTACACGCTGTTGAGGCACTGACAACCGTCACTAAAGAGACCCGACACGGTAAACGTCTCACGTTAGGAGATCCGCGTTGTGCGGACCATCAACACCCACGAGCATCCCTGATTCTGGAGGTGGGAACTACATGTGACGTACTGAGAGCCCAGAGTTTGAACCCTTCAATTCGATTCAGTTTCCTCCGGTTCTGTCGGGTTCTGGTCCGAAAATGAGGAGTCCGGCGGAGGGGGTGGTGTGGGGGGGTTCGATGGCGGCTGCATCTCAGCGGCGGTCCTCTCCGCCTGCAGGGGGCTCTGCCTGTGCGGCAGCCCCCTCCTCAGGCTCCTCCTCTTGGGTTTCCGCGGCCTCCGCTTCCTGTCCTCGCTCGCCGCCGGCTGGTTCCGATCGCTCAGGGTGTCCGAGGACTCGTCGATGTACGCCAAGTTCTCTCCGAAGAAATCCAGCAGCTGGCAGCTGGCCGAGGAGGCGCTGTTGAGGGGAGGGGAGGGCAGCAGGATCGGCCGGTGAGAGGGATCAAAGAAAGGGGTGAGAGAGGGTCGGTGAAGGACGTCAGCGGCGGGTTTGTGCTTGCAGCCGTGGTTCGGTGCAGGTTTATAGTCCTCTGATGGAACGAGGCTGCTGTTCTGAGCCGTGCACAGAGCCCCCTCCTCCATGCTGCGCAGGGTCTGACACGGCTGAAACCCGTGCAGAGCGCAGAAGGACAGGGAGGCCGAGGAGGCCGAGGAGGCGTCCGAGTCAAAAGAGCTTTCGGATTCGGTGAAGGAACCTCCGTGGAAGGCCGAACCCACCGGGTCCGGCTTGGCGGTGGGACGGGGAACGGGCAGGGAGAAGGAGCGAGCCAGCAGGTGCGGAAACAACCGGCCTTCCACTTTTAGACCTGCAGAGGGGTCGATCTTTAATCCAGCCCCCATCCTGGGGAGTGTTCCTGCTCCTCCAGCTCTGACCTGAGGCCTGATCTTTGTTCGCTCAAGAGATGACCGGATCTCCATCTGGCTCGCTGAGCCCGAGAGGCTGGCCCAGTGGTTCGGCAGGTGTCCGTTGATCGATCCTCCGTGAGCCCACTGTCCCAGAGTCACCTGGGCTCCTCGACGGATGCGGCGCCGCCCGCTGCGTTTCCAGCGCCGGCGCTGCAGGAGGAAAGGGTCGTTGAACTCCAGGGGGTTGGGGATGCGGAAGTCCATGGACATGTTCTGGATGTTCTGGGTCCAGTCTGTGGCATGGGCTCTCAACTCCTCCATCTAAGAAAAGAGGGACTTCCAGTTTAAACCTGTTCTCGCTCCTCTGTCTGTAATGGAGGCGGTCTGAGTAATCGGGCCCTCACCTCAGCCCGGGTCTTCTTCGACAGCACCCGCAGCCAGTTGCCAATCATGGTGAGCACGGAGGCAAAGTAGGCCAGACCAAACACGATCCACACCAACACCAGGGGCTTGAAAAACATGCCATTCCGGCCCCCACCTGGACACAGAGAAGACGCCTCGTGAGAGTCTCCAGCAGCGGAGGGTCGGCAGCTTCTCTTTCAGAGAGGACAGATCACGTGACCGACGCGTGCTTTAACACGGGGACGTCCTCTTCCCAGTAGCCAGCGATCTTATCGGAAAACGTATGAGGGATGATGTAGTTGTGTGTCACATGATGGGAGTTAGAGCTCTCATGTGACGGCGGATGAGCCGCAGCCAGTGTACGAGATAATTAGCAGTGAAATTCTTTTTTCCCGTGTCCCCTAACGTCTCTCTCCATGTCCCTCCCTGCTCAGACCTCTGGCGGCTCAGCGCCTCCGTCACCTGGTACGTAGTCTCCGAAGCCAACAGTGGTGAGGGTGATGACCACGAAGTAGAGCGCCTCCAGAAAAGACCAGTTCTCCACCCTCTGAAACACGAACGTGGGCACGGCGAGGAAGATCAAGCAGCCGATGAGGATGGACAGCACCGCTGAGATCAGACGCACCGTCGTCGGCCGGACCTTACGCTTCTGCGAGAGGAGAGGTTGACCTTAAACACGCTGCCTAAACACATAAAGCATTTGGAATTATGGCGGTTATTACACAATAATCACAGACTTCAACCAGAAACCGATGAGATGCTAAATTCTTCTGCTTCAGTGTAATTATGCTGCACAAAGATGGGAATCAAAAAGGTTCTGTTGCGGGATTTTGTAGATCTGGCAAAAATCCTGGTCGGTTCCTGGTTCAGGCAGACCGTTCTCACCAGGAAGAGGGTCTCGATCTTGGCCACGGCTCGCCTCAGGACCGTGCCCATGTGGTCGCCCACGCCGGCCAGCAGGATGCCGAACAAGGGGATGCCCACCAGGGCGTAGCACACGCAGAACAACTGTCCGTACCAGGTCCGAGGAGACAGGTTCCCAAACCCTGGGGACAGGCAAGTCACAAAGCTCAGTCACTGTTGTTCATCCAAACCCTGCGAGGGCAGAGGAACCACGTCTGGACCCGCTTTCATTGGTAGCAAAGCAGCTTTGAATGACGCCGCCCTCGGATCTGGGCCGGACAACCAACCATTTCAGCGGCTCAAGCTGCTACGTCTGAGCGAATGATGTCGTTATATCACAGGGTCGTTGGAGGCAACACAAATCTCCACTGAAGAGTCTTTCAAAGCCGGGGAACATCAAAGCGAGTCCTACCTATGGTGGTGATGATGGTACCGCAGAAGAAGGCGGCCGAGGACAGGTCCCAGTGGCTGGTGAAGTTCTCAGGAAGGCCGTTCACGTCCAGGCCCGCCTCCACTGCGGACACCACTCCCTGCAGTGAGGTGGAATTGATATGACCATAAGAGGGTTCTTTTATGTAAAAAAAAAAAAAAAAAGAGCGTTCGATTCGATCGGTTAAAACGGATCCCCGACTAATTCCCAGTCAGAGTGTTTCCAGTGGTACCTTCACAAGTCTGTGGAAGTCCAGCTCAGTCACACAGTTCTTGTTATCAAGGAAGGTGTGTTTGGTAGCCAGCAGGTCTGTGTATGCCAAACGCTCATCGGGGGACTCCAGGGTGCTGAAAACAAGCGCTCCCATCACCAGGTAAAGTATGACCCCCGTCAGCAGGGCCAGGAGGGTGGTGCAACGCATTTTCTCCCTCGTTTCTCCAGGATGTGGCGTCAGAGATCCGAGTCCAGGCTCTCAGTCAGGATACAGCTGAGCATAAACAGGAAGTCCTTTTAGACAGGCACCGTATGAGCGTGCACGGAAACGTGCTCCAAGCAACCCGAATGTTCCTGGAAAAGCCCAGATATGAAAAACCTTGAGGTATCAGTGCGGATACGACACCTGGCAGGAAAAGTGTCAGGAGGAGAAACAATTCAGAAGAAGGTGTATTTATAGTCTTCAGGTCTGTGAGCACAAATTGGCCCACTTATTCAAGGACAATCTCATCCTTCTGGTTTCTTTTTGTGGTTCAAGTCCAAAAACACAGTTTTTAGTAATTTACTCTGGTGACTTTTGGCAGCTGAGTAGCCACAGGCGAGATGATGAGGAGCTGAGCAACACACTATGGAAGCCTGTGTGGGTCCACTTCCACACACTCCTATTTTGTTCCAACACTGACGCACTGTGTGACGCTGCTACAGTTAAGGTTTGTTTAACTTGGTGTGTGTTCAAAATCCTTCCAGAGACAAACCCTATCAAAATGCTAATGCTAACGTGGAACACGGCTGAATATAAAGTGTGCTTTGTTAAAGGGGGCCAGTGTGATCGCAGCCCAGTGTAGCAACGCCCCCAAACTGAAAGGCGCTCATTTATTTGACATTTAGACCTTAATGTGGTTCTGTCTGTGAACACGCGGGTGGCAAATGGATCAGAGAAAGTACCGTGAGTCAGTGAGGTCAGGAGCTCGTCCCATGTTAAGGCCCCGCCAATCAGGTGACCCGGACGCCTGTTATTCCTCCTCTTTTGAAGTGTCAGCGACGAGGGGCGAGGAATCGCGGGCTCTTCGGTTTTCTTCCTCGAGGAAAAAAAGACCCACGACACAGAAGCGAGAATTTAAAAGAATAAACGAGGGAGCGGCGAAATGTCTCAAAGATTGTGGAGACATAAATGGGAAGGACGGATACGCACCAGGCGTTCGGCCAGAGAAATCCAAAACACATTTATTGCTTGTCTTGGCTTCTAATGTGTTCTTTGAACTGTGTTTACCCTCCTCTCTCTCACACACACACACACACACAGAGGAATGGGATTTAGGGACTCCTTGCTCCAGGTCAGCCGGCCCTGCTGGCTGCACGCGGACCATGACAATGTTCTGAGATTTCCCAGAGTCTGGCTGACTGGTAGCATTCTGCGCTAATGGACCCGCGGCCTTGCTTTCTATGGACAATGTTGCTCACCGGCGGAAGGTCTCCTTCGTTATCGTGCTCCAAACCCACGCTGGTGCATTTCTTTTCTATTTTGCTAAGATGTTAGGTCACGGCAGCAGGGGCGCTAATCTAATCTGAAATTAAACAGCGGGGCAGGTGGAGGGAATTTATCATGATGTTTGAAAAGAAACACGCGGGCCGGGCTGATTTAGTCCAACAGAGCTCTGAAATACTCACAGTCAAGTATAAACTAAATCATACAATATTAGGTTTCCTTATTTGTCAGGAGTTTTCTGATTTTAAAGCTCTGTTGCGTCCCCAGAGGATGCCGCTGGCCACCTGTGGCTTGGCTGCAGAATCGAAATCCCACATTATTAGACCCAATTATTCCCAAAAGTACGCTTCAGTTTTTAAAGTCGGCTAACTTTGACATCAGCAGGAGATCGCGTTACAATGTTTGTAAAAAAAAAAAAAAAAAGCTTTGGGAAAGAATTATCCTCAAGAAGCGAACCAACAAACAAGGAGCATGCACGTCCAGACGACATGCACGAGCAAATCAAAACAGCAGAAAAAGGTCTTACCTTCAGCCTGGGGAAATGTTATCCAAAGTGCAGCGTGAGCTCTTCTCTCAGCTGTTCATCTCCCAATGAGGAGCTGTGTGTGTGTGAGTGTGTGTGTGTGTGTGTTTCTCCTTGGAAGGTGATTCCCCATTCTCGTGAACCTACATCACTCTGGCAGAGAGGAGGAGGAGGAAGAGCGGAGCGGTCCGTGTGATGAAGTGCCGTCACTGTGGAGGAAGAGCAGGGGCCCCTGGAGTTTCCTACGATGCTGCTGGTGGGTGGGTGGGGGCTCCGGCTCCTCGCAGCTCCAACTTTAAACAAGACACTTGCTTCTTTAAAGTCTGAGTGATGATCCACAATATTCTTCCTGCTCTTGAGAAGCAAATGTGTCGCTTCACTCAACTTTCTGCTGATCCCCCAAAACAATGACCAGCGTGTTCGAGACGGGGAGGAAGAGGCCTCGGAGGATTTCGCTAACTGCGGAAATAGTTACGTGATTACACCGAGATATTCTGCTAATCACCTCCAGGGCGTCCCCAATTAGACTGAAACTCATTTGGACTCAAGCGAGAGAAAAACAACTGAAGAGGAAACAGAAAAACAGTCGGATTAAGATTTTTGTTCTCTTTTATTCTATGTGAAAACAAAAAACATTCACATTAAAGTGACCAAAGCAAAACAATAGACACAAACTGTAGCTCAGTGTTCCCACTAGTTCCCACTCAGGGCTAAACAAGGAAAAACTACAGATCCCAGAGATACGAAGGCAGCTGGAGGGAGGGGCGCGACCGTGTGGGGGTGTGAGACGGCAACAACGTCAACACATCGAGCTTAAAACCATCATGTTAGTAGTTTAAAACAAAGCGCCGTGTCCAAGGTCATTCAAGGACATCTGGAAAGGATTTATTCAATCATTTGTCGATGGAAAGATCTGAAAGGATGAGCGCGGGAATCCTTTCGTCCTTACAGAAACTCCCCATGGCAACAGACTCATGATGTCAGGAGGCTGTTTCTGTGGAATTCCCATGTGACTCTGGACTATTGCTTAAATAAACAGGATTAACTACAGAGTTTGTGCCAGACAAGAAACTGCAATTTTTAGATTAAAAAGTGAGAGAACAAAAAGCAAATTCAAACCACTGATTTCACCCTTAACTACCCTGAAACTGCTGAGTCTGGAAGTCAGAGAAGAAACTCGTCTAAAAAGGAGAAATTAAATAAATCTTGTGACCAAACTGAGTAAACATCCCCCCTCTTAGCTACAGAATAAAGGAATGTGACTGACTGGCACCAGATTCTCTTAACTACCAGTAGGATCATTAGCTGAATAATAAATCAGCTCTCCCTCCATCTACAGCGTCCATACGTGCCGTGTACAACGCGCTAGCACGTATGCGAGGACCATAACGCTAAATCCAACAGCTGAGTGGGCTCTGCTGATCAAATGAAAGAATCTTATTTTATGTAAGTTCTTGGAGCTGCTGACTGATGATTAGTGGAAGAGAGAAGCAGCAGGAGGACAGAGGAGAGCAGCGTGGATCACCATACATGGAGCGGAAAGCAACACAGGTTATACTGAGTCAGAGGCACGCTCGCCGCTCTCTCTGTCCCACACACACACACACACACACACACACGGTCAAAACAGCAACACGCGTGCTCAAATTCACATCTCACATCTCGCACACTTTCGCACGATTTCTGTAAACACATGGCCTCTGCTCAAAACACATTCAAGTGTCCATAAATAAGTCACTTCAGGAATTAAAAACAAACACACACATAAATCACACTTTCCCAACAGGCCTCTGCTGGCTTCATCTTTTGGGAAAACAAGTCAAACTTGTCGTATTAAGCACTTGTTTAGAAGCGCATCAAAGGCCCCTCTTTATAGCAGACTGGCCATTTAAGTTAATTTATAGTTCCTTAAAGCTAAATAATCCCTTTGCCAGAGTAGCAGTTAACTTAAACATCAGCAAATATCACTAAATCACCACCTCTGTCCCTAAATATGTAGGTGGGTCGAAGTGACGTCTCTGTGCTCCTCACTGCAATTAGAGGATAGACGCCGTCATGGGGACCAGGTTAGCTCCGCCGTGGGGCCGTTCCTGCCCCTCCAGACCGGGTTCTGGAACCGACAGGAGTCCATCAGAACTGCATCCCATCAACACTTTATTCTATTGTATTCAGTCTTTTGAGCCTAATCGTGCAGGTAAGATTACCTGTAGCTGTCAGTTAGTCCGTCTCCTCCTGATCCTGGACTCTCTGATCCACGGGTACGACCGTCGTCCCTAATAGACCCCGTCTCACAATATAGGGACAAGAGGGACCGCTGGGGATGTCTGCAAACCCTGCAGGACAGGACAGTAAATAAGGAGGTGTGTTTAGGATATATGGAAAGGTCTGTTGGTCTTCATCAGAGGCGTCTCTCGGGGCTAACGTGGCGTGGGCCTCAGCTGATGGTCACGGAGGCTCCCAGCGTGCTGGTGGGACGTTTCTTCGTCTGTTGTGAAAGTGATGGTGCCTCAGATCCGGGGGGTGATTGCATGTTTGTCTATTTTGCTGTGGTTACGCAGCAGCTTCAGCAGCATCCTTGAGTTGGTGCCTTTTTATTTTCCGATGGGATCCTCCAGCAGGAGCTCAGACGTATTTTCATCCTGCTTTCCACATTGTTCTGCGTCCAGTGTGACGGGTGTTCGTCCCTAACTGCTGGGAGGAATGTTGCTGTTCCCTGTCAGTCAGTTAACGGCCTCTGTTTCTGTCTTGTTTATGCTACGTGGGGGGATTTGGTGGGTTTGGTTTAAATAGCACTGACGCTGGATCAAGGAAGTGGTGGGAATTAAAGAGCGTGCCCATATGGCCAATAAGAGGGACGAGGGGGCTTTTTTGCTCCCACACCTGGAGCGACATCCTCCGTCTGCGAGAGGACAGATTTATAGATTGACACCGTCTCAGTGACCATCCGCTCATGCGCACGTCACAATAGCACCGAGTGACACCACTGATGAAGACGGAACCGTCGAGACACGTCCAATTCCCTAAACGTCTGAAATAAAAGTAAATGCTGACTTTGCAAACCAACTCTAGTGTTTCCACTACTGATTCAGTGAGAGTGGAGGAACACTACTGGCAGGAACAACACAACCACAGGACAATACAACCACTATTGTGTGTGTACCTTTCATGACTACTTCAGGAAGTCCGTAGGGTTCGTATTCAGTGTCGTCAAAAGCGGCAGACAGCTGCGTCCTGTTACGGCGGATTCTCTCAGCGAGGCGGGCTGGGTCAGCTGGGATGGGAAATGCACCGGAAAACAGCACCTGGTTCCCAGATTCTGGCATCCATGCAGGGGAAGACGCTGGAGGAGATTCCACAGACACGTCTTCATCTTCCTCCTCCTCCTCGTCCTCAGTCTGTGTGTACGCACATTGAAATCCAGACGTTGCAGGAGCAGCTGGAGGACAATAACTGTCCTCCGTTTGACTGCTGACACTCCTTCCTGTCCTGAAAGCTCTGTCCAAGGACACTTTGGTTGTCATTTCATTGTCTAATAAGAAAGCATCTGGTGTGTCCTCGGGATTCTCCAGGTTGGCTGATTTGGTCCCCTCAGAGGACACCCAAGTGTCTGAGTCCTCTTTGTGCTGATGGGGATTTGACAGCTCTAGCTTTTCACGTTCACACTCCTGGATAAGGAAAAACACTAATGAGTTTCAATTTGAACAAGGATCCAAAACACAACCCAACTGGAATTTATATGAATTCTAAGTTAATTCATTATAAATGTATCTGTTGTACTTTACTGTAAAAACACAGGCAAGGACCTGAATTCAGAATAAATCACCTTTTCACCATTTTCATCCCGATCTGATTTTTGAAGCGATGGAATCATTTTCAAGGGATGGAGACTTGTTTCGGGGATATTGTTCTGTTGAACACTAGTAAAAGAGAACGATTAAATTAGAAAAAAAGGAAAAAAGAGGAGTACTGGACAAAAAAACCTTAACCTGCAACTGTCTCACTGCCCTATATTTCTTATTGCTTTTTATAATGTAAAAGTATCACCTGTAGTTCAACATGTATCCCTGCAGTTTGTTGGAGGAGCATGAGAGGAGGAGCTCATCTGTTCTAGCCACCGTGACCTTACAATGGTTCTCCAGACCAGCCAGAGTCAGACCTTCCTCAGTGTGATACTGGTTTGACTGGGACTGGCTGACTCCTGAGATCTGATCCTGGTCTTCTGTGTTGGAGATGTCAAATACAGGAGGTGGCTGCGAGGTCAGTCTCCAAACAGAGAGTTCCTCTGCTTGGTGTCGAGCTACAGTAGTCAGAGCCCGTAGCTTCGCGTGGAGCTCCACCACCTGGACAAAAGGAGAATTACAAGACGGAATAAACTAAACTGACTTTAAATGGAACTTCTGTGAAATTCAAAACAGTGAGTTGATAACACAGACAACTATACAACATATTCAAGCTCTGCAATAACTGGAAATACTACAGGTAAGATTTTAACTAGAAAACAATTCCAAAAGCATGTCCATGTAGTGGGAGGCTTTCATGCAGGTGAAAAGATGGCATACCTGTTCCTCGAGGCGGTTAATCTCAGGCTCACATGCTGCCTTTGTCTCTCCTTCAACTGCCTCATCTCCCCATTCTAAACTCCTTTTCTCTGGAGCAGAGCTCCCTTCAAGCTGCATTCCTTCCTCGGCCATGATGTCATGTGGCCTAGAAGGTGACCTGCGTTCTGCCGAGCAGAGCAGTGCAGCAGTTATGGGGCTTTGGTCCTGGGGTCGGCTTTTCTCTTCTTGTGGTTGTTCAGTGTGCATCCCTTGTCGGTCATTTGAGGTAAAGTCTGATATTTCTTGTTGTGAAAGCTGCTTGTTCTGTTGGAGTGCAGGTAGAGCTGCAGCTACGTCTGCTGTTGCTCCACCCTGACTAAACTCTACCTCCACTCTGTCAGGGCTTCGCCGTGTCTTGTCCAATCCAACAGATTCTGCACCCTGCTCACAGGACCATGACTTTTCATTGTCACCAACAGGTGTCAGTCTGTCAGGATCACACGTGATCTGCACCTTTTTATCACTGGGACGAAGCTCAAAGGCCTCTGGGGAGCGTTCTTCTTGTCCCACCTGTTTTTGTTGTTTGTCCTCTTCAAATGTCACATTGTTTTCATCTTCTTCTTTTTGGGACTTGAATAGCTCCAACTCTTGCTTGCAGTGCTGCAGTTCCTCTTCCAGGCTGAGGAGGCCGCTGTCCTTCTGCTGCAGCTCAGCTAGAAGGCAGACGATGTACTGACTCTGCTTCTCAAACTCTGTGGTTAACTGTTTGGTCTGATAGGTCACCTGAGAGCAAAAGAGATTGAAGGACAGAAGAACAGAGACTGTAAAACATAACGAGTACAGCTTTAGAAACACTATCAACAAGACTTTCAGTACCAAATACGAGTTGTTTGTGCACAGAGAAGAAAAATAACTACTTTCACTGTGATTTGTTTGCAGTTTTTAAGGTGGAAATATCAGCTATAAAGGTGTCATTCCTGGTAAATATTGGGGGCAGAAACTTTGCAGGAGCCGTTCCTCTCACTTGGACCCCTCCATTGTCGAGTCTCCACTGCAGCGGGAATGCACCTTAAGGTGTCATCCCTCCAGTAATCGTTTGCTATTACAGGTCACTGCTAATTTCTGACTCGAAGGGTTACATTTCAGTTTTGTTAATAACATTTTGAGCCAATCATTGTTATTTACCTGGCTCTGCAGAGCTTCCAGTTTAAACTGGTATTGGTTAGCACGTTCTGTCTCCTTTACATTTTCCTTCTGAAGGCGCTCCACCTCATTTTCCCAGTCAGAGGGAATGGAATCATCGGGATGAGTAACTGAAGGGTTCGTTCTGATGTTTGGTCCATCAGAGGTCACCTGTGGGGAGTGCTCAGCATCTATCACTGTTTGTTGTTCCTGGATGAGAGGCGCCGTTGCCTGGGATACCAGTGTGTTGTGCTGGTTGGCGGACTGGCAAAAAAGGAGGTGCTGCTCTGGTGAAGGGAGGTTGTTGGAGTGGAGCACATCATCGTGCAGCGTCAGATACAAGAGCGGGCTGCTGGAAACTGTCAGTTTTTCTTCCACCGGTGAATCATTATTGCAGCGTTTCAGCTGCTGCAACTCAGCCTTAAGCTCCTCCAGTTTCATATTCAGTTCATTCTTCTCATCAATGATGGTGTTTGTTATTTGAGTCTTCTCCTCTTCCTCTCTCTTTTTCTCTTCCCGTTCCAAAGCCAGTTGGGCTTTCACCTCTGACAGCTGCTTCTTTAGTGTGGAATTGAGTTCTATCATCTCATTCTCCCGGTCTTCCAGGGCTTTATATTTCTCATCCTCCTCTGCTTCCTGCCTCTCATTCTTTCCTTTCTTTACCTCCACCTCCAAAGCAGCGATGCTTTTCCTCAGCTTCTCGGTCTCAGCCTTCTCTCGCTCCACTTTTTCCCTCCATTCCTTGTCTTGCTCCACCTTCTCTGCGGACTGGCTGGCCAGTTTACGGCTGAGCTGCTTGACCCGGGTCCTGGCCTCTGCCTCGGCCCGCCGTTGAGACTCCAGGTCGTCCAGACGTCTCTGTAGTTCTTCCCGTGCATCGCGAAGCTCTGACCGCAGTGCAGTATTCTCCCTCTTGACGTCCTCCAATACACTGGCCCCTTCAGATATAAGAACAGGTGCCTTTTCGGCAGAAGACAGCAAACTGCCCTGATTCCCATCAATTAAATTGCTGGGGGAAGTATCATAATCAAAGCTAGAGACTGTGTCAGCCTTGTCGCTACAGTTTTCGCAGTTCTTGTCCTCATTTTTTATAGTGTGTCCTTCCCTTGGAAAAGTTTTACATTCTGGAGGAATTAGAGCAGCAATGTGTTCAGAGTCAATACCCTCTCCCGGCTCTCTGTCAGCGGGATAAGAGGAAGAAATCTCAACCCTTCTCTTCACCTCCCTGTTTGATTCAACAGCTGGCTTGATCTGAGATAATGGTCGAGCATTACGAGACTGAGAAGTCGCAGAGGAGAAACTTTGTCCAACAGGACAAAACTGGACAGGCTGGACAACAGGGGCCGGTGCAGCTTTTTGATCTGGAGAAACAACATAATCAATATGACATTAACAATCACAATACACGCAAAAGGCTAAATGACAGTATAGAAAAGAAAAACTTTCAATTGAAAACAACATGATACAAAAAAATCCTGGCAGGAGAGATTAAGATTTTAGCATCTATGAAACAGTTAACTGGACATTTAAGAAACTGTATGACACATAGTTCACCAGAAGAGGGTAGCATACAAATGCTTTTAACATGTAACCTGCTATATAAAAAGAATTGGATTCGACACTACCTGTAGACTAGAGAATTTTCACCATGAACCTAAGAGAGCAGTATAATTTCTGACCGAAGAACGAGGAATACCTAATGCACAGTTTGATCCTCACCCTGCAGTTCTTTGACAAGACGAAGGGCGTCAGTCAGCTCCTCTGCCAGTCTCCTCCCCTCCTCCTCCAGAGCTCCTTCCTTCTTTCTGCTCTGCTCCAGACTGACTGCCACACCCTCGGCCTCACGCACCGCTGCCTAAAGCAGGGTGAAAAAATAGCAACGGAGGAGTTAATCCAATAAATTGGAACTAGGATCTAAATTTTAAAATGGGGATGGAGATAATTCGTTAATAAGACGATTACTTTGAATGAACTCATCTGAGCTGTATATTTCTTTGACAGAATTAGAAAATTTCTGAGTTTATTTAAACATTTTAAAATAAGTTTATAAATGTAAACACATGAAGACATTTTGTTTCATAGGTTAAAATCCAAGTCACTTCAATGACAGAGGAAATGTAGACAACTGTAGTATTTGGGATTTGTGTCTTGAATGTTTTAAAAGTGGTTAGAACAGAGGAAAACATCTGTATATAGACACACGGTCACAATGGCAACACAGCAACACAAACAAGCCAAAGATTTATAACAGCATTACTGCTGTGATGATGCACGTTACAGCTGCCGCTAACTACAGTGGAGACCTGCATCCTCATTACTGCTGCAATGACTTGCAGTCTATTTAAAACAACTTACTGGAAAATTACCCTCCACATTTGCAATAAATGGCCAGTTTCAAAAACAATAACAGACAAACATTCCATGCTGAAATGGCAGCAGAGAACAAATAATAATTTCATATGTATTGTATATGTATGTATTTCATAGTGTTTATATATATATATATAGATATATATATATATCTATATATATATATAAATAAGGCTTTAATTGCAGACAGATCATTTAATGAATTATAAATTATTGTTTATTTAATCTCTTTATTTAATTTCGCTACAAGATGAAAACATACTGTATCAGCATGACTAATGAATAATAGGCATGCATTGAGTTTGTTTGTATTTGTGTGTGTGTGTGTGTGTGTGTGTGTGTGTGTGGGTGTTACCATCAGTTTGGTGTGTGTCTGGGCCTCCTTGTTCTGGCTCTCCTGCAACTGTCCCTCTGTCCATTTCTGCTTCTCCTTTAGTGTCTCCAGTTCTTTCTCAAGTGTTTGCTTCTGTAGAGACACCTGAGAAAACAACATGCTTCAAAAGTTGCTCAAAAAGAAGTAAATTGAGTAGGCAGGAGATCTTTTAAGGTTAAATGTTAGCACAAGGAAGGAATAAATGGTTTCTTTTAGAGGCAAAAAAAACAGGCTCAGAGAGGGGAAGCAGGAGAGCAATCAGTCATCACAGAGGGTTTGTCTGAGGTGTCTGCTGCTATATCAAAAGTAGGATTAGCTTCCCACCAGTGCTCATTTTGCATCAATTCTGAACATCTTCTATCAAACTTTCTGTCTAAGGCTGGATGAAGGCACACACCCTTAGAAAAAGGGTCATGCAAAGCGGCACAACTGTGCCTCTACTGGGTACATTTAATCTTATCAGATACAACAAGATAAGATCTGGGTTTCAGAAAGAACTATTGTTATCTCAGTAAATGCTCTTTGTTATGAATTGTTACAGTCTGTCTGAAAGTATATGCTGTGTAAAAAATGGACTGCAAAACAAGCACACTTGTCTGGGTTCATGCAGTTTTACTCTGCTCTTTTGTCCTCCTGCAGACATGCTTCACGCTGGCCTTTCACACGCATAAATGTTTCATATTGGTTCACCCGTCTGTAGTTAAAGCATTCTACAGCTTCGAGCATGTGCGATCATTACCTTCAAAGCTTAACCTTTCCATTGGGGAGAAACCAAGAGGAGGAAGAAGCAGAGAGGAGGTGGGGAGGGAGAAAAACAGAGGAGGAAAACACAGAGAGCAAGACAGTGAAACAGGGAGAAACAAGGTCATAACGTGAGTGATGAAATATCTTTAAACCTTGGTACAATAAATCTGGGGAGGAAGGACAAGTGAGGAAAAGGGAACAAGACACAGATAGAAGGAAATAGCAAAATATAACAGGGGGCAACAAACAGACTACACAGTTTCTACTGCTGCAGAAGCTTTGTTTTTCTTTTGTCTTTTTTATGGCTTTTATGTTTACCTTGTCTGCCTGCGCCTGCAGAGCGTTGTGAAGTGTCCTGGCCTGCTGCAGCTCTTGGTTGAGCTTATTCACCTCCTGCTGGTGCTGTTTCTCCAGACACTGCCTCTCTTTCTGAAGCTCCGTCAAATCCTGGAGGCAACATGCAGAATTTAAGTCTGAGCCCATATCTTTAAATCATAAAAAAAAAAAAAAAAATTAAACAAAGAAGGTATTTGCTGAATGTAATCAAAAGACAATCAGTCACAAATCTGTCACCCTCTGATGTTGCTTCTCCAGGTCCTTGGTGCGCTGTTGGTGCTGCAGGCGACTGCTCTCTGCATTTTGTCTTTGACACTTTAGCTCTTCTTGCAGCTGCTTCAGCCTTTGCTCAGCTCCTGATGCCTATCACACAAACATAATGCATTCTATCAAAATAATGGCAGTATGAGGATGAGGTGCTCATCTGGTGCATCCCACTGTTACATCAAACAGGTTAATTGCCATAATGATCATGCTATCATGATTGGGTATCCGCTGGAGTCAAAGGCTACATTTTTCTACATTAGAGTGAACTAATAAACGTATGAAGTGCACTGCAATTAGTTTTAAATGTATTTGTTTTCACCTTGTTTACCTAGTTGGTAAGGTTGCAAAGCTGATTAACATCCTGCATTTGACAACCCAACATCAACAAAGCATTAACCCAGTGAGACCCTTTCAGAGTCTACACCAAACAAACGAGATATATGTGATTAATGGGGAAAATGGCAGACTATCTAATGCGCCGCAGATTGTTCCACTAAAGGTTAGATAACAGCTATCAAAATACATCCAACATGTTTGTTATTTTTATTCGGGAGAAATGTTTTTCCATGTGAGGCCAACACCCTTTCTGTCATGAAAACAGGACTCTGGGGAGGACAAACAACAGAGAAACATCAGGGAAACATCTGTCGTAACGGACGGTGGAGACATCAGTGTGAGAGAAAACCATCACACTTAAAAACAGATTCTAAATGTAAACAACAAACCCAGAAGTGTTGTTGGTTGCTTCAGTTCCGTTCGTGTTACTCTGTATATTTACCCGTTCGTTTTCTTGGGCCATACGTGTGTGAGCACAGCTGAGCTCATCACGGGCTCTTTGAACGCTAATCTCCTTGGCAGCGAGCTCCTTCTTACTTGTCACCATTTCATTCTGGATGGACTTAATTAAGGCAGCCTTCGAGGACAGCTCCTCTTCAAGAGCAGCCATACGGGCCTGCAATGCTGAGACTGATGCTGGTGGAAGGACAATACACAAACACAGAGAAAGCAGCAAATAAAAAAACGGTCTCAGATAACCCGTTTAATTAAGTCGTTTTTTTCATTAAGGACTTTAACCAAATACCAAACATGTTAGTTAATTGTAGCTCAGAGATCTGATAAATGAAGTAAACAAAAAAACAAGGATTTTAATTCTATAACCGGGATATAACAGGTAATGCAATCATACATTTAATATAATATTTTATATATATATTATTTTCATCAACTGAATCTGTAAGAATACCATAATTTCTTACAAGTGATCAACAATCATCAATACTTGCTAGAAAGAGTCTGGATCAAGTAAGGTCAGTCCATAATGGCTGCTTAGTAACAACTACAGCTGTTCCATGTGGCGTTTGGGGCTGGGTCATTCTGTTGACTCTGTTCAATATTTTGTTCTGTCTGTTGAAAAAATTCAAAGGTTTTTTTCAGAGGTTCAATAATAAATATCTGTGATTAACTACGGCAATATAGGATTTCTAAGTGAAGAACAAAAAAGGCAGCAAAATGCACAATGACCCTGCCGCTAAAGAAGCATTTGTTGCTTCACTTGACCTGCTCTTTTCCTTCTCTGAGTGAACACAGCAGAAAGGAATAGGAATGTTATGTCACAATTATTAGGTACACGGAGGGCCACGCTACAAAGAGAGCCTCACACTGAATCATCCAGTTCAGCACAACCTCTTACGTAACATCTGCTGGTGTTATACAACATGTGCAAGCGATTTAAAACCTTGTCTGAGAATCATGCGAACGTGACCCGCAAAGGTTTAAATTTCCCAATCCACCTTTGCCATCTGCTCCCAGGTGCAGCAAAGGTGTCCTCTTGTGCTACTTAAGCATTTATCAACTCTAATCTATTCCAATAAGGTTGACAAACGCATCTGTGTCCCAACATTTCTGGCAAAAGTCTTAAAAATATCAAAAAACACAGAGTAATTCCCTGATTATATCAGGTTACTTCAGTGATAAAGGTGCATCTATTTAATGGTATGTTTTAACCAAAGGGGACAGGTGTGCCACATCACCTAAGTGACACGTTGACATCCTTACTCACCATCTGTCTCTTTCCATGAGTCTTTTTCCTTCCCACAATCCCCCTGCTCTGCCTTCCCTTGACCGAAGACGTCAGCACAAGGCGTCTGGGGAGAGATCGGGGACTGTCTCCTGGTTGCAGGCCTAGTGTCATCCCGTTCCCACGGAAACACAACCAAAGGAGTGGAGAAGGATTCAGATTGATCAGATGGATGACGCTGGGGTGTGTTTATGTCAGAGAAGTGGAGCCGCTGCTGACATAAGGAAAGAAAGAGTTTAAGACAGATCCAGATGTGTTTAAAAAAAAAAGCAAAAGTAGACAATTTCTGTTTCAAAAACAGCTTTTTACTCGATATATATATATATATCTATAGCTATACATAAATATGTAAACATGTGACATTCTCATGAAACTAACAGCATTTACATTTAAAGGTACTTACTCGGCTGTTGTGCCCTCGGTTGTGTTGTTCATCTCTGGACCCCGACCTTTCCTCCTTTCTGTTTCCTTTAGGACAAAAACAGAACATTTGGACTGGTTTTTAGAACTGAGCGGCAGAAACCAACCAGTTTCATAACTGGTTCACTGACAGGAGAGAGAGGGGACCAGTGATCCAGAAAGCCCCAGAGACTGGAGAAGTTGAGAGAGAGACAGAGAGAGAGAGAGGACAGAGCTCAGGGGGTTTGAGCAACCTCTGTTTATTTAAGGCCCTGCATTTTTTTTTTTTTTGGTGTAACTTTCCAAACTAACCTCAGCACTGGTGATAAGATACAGAAGGGAGCTGCAGAATGAATAAACATGACAAACAGAAGGGCAGGGTTTACAGGACTGTACCACTGTGTTCCCAGGGAGAGGTGGCGCTCCAGCACGGTGTAGAAAATGGAGTTGCGTCTGTTGACCTCCTGCTGTTCTGCAGCTTCTCCTGTTCTGCCTCCAGCCTGAGAGGGAGACAGAGAACACTATTAGGGTGTGTTGCCAATGACAACAGACTTTCTTACAATCAGCTGAATCTTACGGGTATCAACAATTAATGAGAAAAACGAAAAATTACAATTTAAAAAAAACCAACTGTCTTTGATATAAATTTGATGATGACTTGGATGGTTCCAACCTTTTGACTTCTTGGGACAGTTTATTGTTGAGCGTGCGAGCAGCATCCAGCTGACCCTCCAAGGAGCACACTTGGGCCTGCTTGGTCTGAAGCTCCTGGCCCAGACGCTCCCTGCTGATGGCTGCTGCTTTCGCTTCATCTCGAACCAGCTGGAGTTCTCTCTGCACAGACTGAAGCTCTCCACGCACTTCCTCATTCTGGACAGCAAGAAGAGAAGCAGGTAAAGATGTAGAAAGAAAACATCCAATGAATTGATGACGTGAACCTAATTTTTACTTACTTTAACATTCGCCCATTAATAAAGGAGACTGTAAACTGTTCAATCTTGTGGTGCAACGCAGTACTATATATACTACCATGGATGTGTGGCGGCCTTTACCTTTGCGTTTTGTTTTTCGAGGCTAGTACAGATGTTATCTATCTGCAGCTGTTTCTGCTTGTTCTCTCTTGACAGTCGCTCCTGATGGACCTGCAGCTCCTTCACTTTGTGAGCAACATGCCCAGAAAGCCCCACAGTCCAGTCCTCTGTAGCCCAGCTCATCTCTGTGCGTCTCTCTCTGTGTAAGTCAAAGAGCACAGAAGGTCAAATCTGTTTAAGAAATCGAAACAGAACTTTTGAGAATTCATGTGGCTCTTACTCGAAACAATGCCTTTGCTGGCCAGGTGATGTCCTCCTGCTTGGTAGATCCAGAAGCAGACCTGTTATGATCATGTGGAACAACAGTATGTCAACAGACATCATAACAGCAGAGCATGTGCCACTGATTGTTGCCTCTGGCTGTGTGTCCTGTCTTAAATATACAAAGTTGTTATTGCTTTGACCCTTAGGCAGACACTAGTCACCACTAGGAAACTGGGACGTGGTTTCCAACTATCCAAAAAGATAATCAAGTCAAAGATAAAGAAGTTAAAGAAAGTTAAAAACATTTTCTATCAAACATGATGAGTTATACGTCTTCTTAAATATTTATTTTAAACTTACACAGCTTTCAGGATAAAGGTGGAAACACAACATTTACATCACAGGAAATGCATCAACAATAAGTGGAATGAGGAAAAACCAGATAGAAACTAATGGCCTGACACAGCCTCTAAAAGTT
This sequence comes from Takifugu rubripes, assembly GCF_901000725.2. Classification (NCBI taxonomy): domain Eukaryota; kingdom Metazoa; phylum Chordata; class Actinopteri; order Tetraodontiformes; family Tetraodontidae; genus Takifugu; species Takifugu rubripes. The sequence goes on along the minus strand of NC_042298.1, from coordinate 3,789,667 downwards.
CATTCTGAACTTCACGTCTTCATTGAACACAGTGCAACAACTTCGTACCAGGAAATCAATTGTTTCTGAAAACAAAAAGCCAAAAACGATAAATTAAAATTACTTATCAAGTGGGAAAAAAAGCAGTTTTATTTTTAGTTTTTATTTAGATTGTGTCCAGGCACTTTACAAAAGCCAGAATCTTGACCTGGAAATATTCAATATCACTGGCTTTAGGACTTCATCCATTCCAGTTTGTGGATGTTTAGAAGACAAAGAGAAGCCGCATGCTGGCCTGTAATCTGCTGAGGGGTCAGCGAAACCTCCATTTGTGATTTGTGGAGGCTAAAACAGATCATCACATGCTGCATGAAGTAAATGTTGAACAAAAATATCAAGGCTGTACCAGGTCTTTAACTCTGAGCCAAACGCCATGTCAGTGCTGTGTGCTGATTCTGAAGCATTATACAGGAAGAAAATGTTTCATCGATCCCTCCTCACGCACAATACAAAGAGGACTGGGGAAAATGCTCGATATAGATAGAATTTCAAAAATAAAATGCTAGGAATGAAATCCAGCCAGTCCAGCCCTGTGAATGCATGCCGTACTGGTGTATATAAGGAGGGACTGTTGTGCAACAATAGCACCCAAATGATAACCTTCAACACGAGAAAGCCCAGGCCATTGCACAAATCGACACATCATCACCTGCGAGGATTAACTTTAATTTTGCAGACAGGTGTCACAGAACCAGAAGCTGGACACGGGCATGCGCACTAGGGCTGATCACGAGGATCTAACACAACAATAAACCAGACAACAGAGTGAAAGGGATAAAGAAAAAGTTCACTTCCAATTTACTACCAGCCGTGAATACTTTGAGTGACTTTGACGGAGCCGTGTCCTCACCGCTCATGCTTTTCGTCGCTTATTATTACTGTCATTCAGTGTTTTTATTTGGTACATCAGCGGTCGGTGATTGACAACTAACCTAGCCACGCTGCTACAAGCTAACCCAGTACTTACATTCGCTTTAGCGCCACAAAGGGCGCCAGCCGCCCGGGAGGCTCACGCCGAGCTGTAACCGGCCTGACACCGCTGGTCAGCGGTGACAACTGTCTCCACTCCTCCACGAATAATGAGCAAATAGTGGCGTTTAAGGGGGGAAACAGAGCTCACCACTGTTAGACAGGTTCCATTACTACAACCACGCGCGTGAATGCCGCGCGGCTGACAAGCCAAGAGAAGAAAGTCGTTGTGGCACGAGGCGGGGCAGGGGTTAGTGACGTAGCAGGGAAACATTCTGGGAAAAGTCCTGTCTGGCACGTGGGCCTCTGGTTCCCTCTAGCGACAAAATACCACAAATGCAACAACATCTATCTATCTATCTATCTATCTATCTATCTATCTATCTATCTATCTATCTATCTTGACTTGTCATGTGATGTGTAAGCAGTTCAAATAGTTGACCATATTACGGATTACAGCTTCAAAAGTCCCGTTTTTAATATTTTCTTTTTAATCACATGTCAGGAAAGACATTCAACTGACAGAAATAAGATAAGAAACATCAATCCATCCAACAGTTCCTTTAGCATTCTTAATCGCTGGGTAAGTAAAGAGTCATCTAGTCTCAAACCAGGACCAAAGGGGAAGAGGAAAAGGAAAGAAACTTGAATTTGCAAATGCAAACATTAGTGTTTGATGTTAGCTCCTTAAACAGGATTAACAGGTTTCATCACTTAAATATGGCTAAACACAGCGCTCGAGGATTTGATGTACCATTCTGGGTTGCATTATGTGCCTCTGGGCCTGTAATCAACTATAGCGTCGCACCATATTAAAGAAACATTGCTCATTAATAGGCCACCTTTCTGTCTACCAACACTGTAGACAACAGTATAATTAGATTATAAGTGTAATTATCATCACTTGCTCTTCTAGGTAGTCTCTGGATTGGAATTTAATCTGGGATTTGGTGACTGAGTGCTGAGTAGTGTGGAAATCCAGAAACTACTGTGTAGATACCTGCATCAGTGAGGGGGACTGAGCCAAGAATTCTGGGAAATAAAGAGCTTACATATAGATAGATTGTTGTGTAATATTTAGGTGTCAAGCTTTACCATCACAGTCATGTTACTACAGGTGTGTCTGAGGGATTATTGCTGAGGATGATTTTTAGGTTTATTCAGGGAGGGCCTGATTACGCATCAACAGTACAATATAGAGTGTCTATACAAGGTGTAAACATACTGCAAGGAAAGCCTGAGATCAGGAAGGAATTTCAAAAGCAGAATGCAAAGAATCCATGATAATATGCTTGAAAAGATTGAAAGGAATGAAGGCATCCATGGTGTTGGTGTTGTGACAAAAGCTTACTGAATGATGCAAGTACATTAATTATAGTAAGCTGTATAAGAGTTGAGTGGGTCAGCGGGGTCAGAGGTCAGAGTTCAGCAGGGCAGTGCACAGCTATGAGGCTGGTAATACCTGTAGATGGATACGCAGAGCAGAGCAGAGCAGAGGAGAGGAGAGGAGAGGAGAGGAAAGGAAAGGAAAGGAGAGGAGAGCAGAGCAGAGCAGAGCAGAGCAGAGCAGAGCAGAGGAGAGGAGAGGAGAGGAGAGGAGAGGAGAGGAGAGGAGAGGAGAGGAGAGGAGAGCAGAGGAGAGCAGAGGAGAGCAGGAGAGGAGAGGAGAGGAGAGGAGAGGAGAGGAGAGGAGAGGAGAGGAGAGGAGAGGAGAGGAGAGCAGAGGACAGCAGAGGACAGCAGAGGACAGCAGAGGAGAGGAGAGGAGAGTAGAGGGGAGAGGGAGAGGAGAGGAGAGGAGAGAGGAGAGGAGAGGAGAGGAGAGGAGAGGAGAGGAGAGGAGAGGAGAGGAGAGGAGAGGAGAGGAGGAGGAGAGGAGAGGGGAGAGGGAGAGGAGAGGAGAGGAGAGGAGAGGAGAGGAGAGGAGAGGAGAGGAGAGGAGAGGAGAGGAGAGGAGAGGAGAGGAGAGGAGAGGAGAGGAGAGGAGAGGAGGGGGGAGAGGAGAGGCTCGAATCAGGACTACGCCGAGCCTAAATATCCTCAACATCCGCTGTTTTTGTGATCTCTGCATGATCTGTGGAAGAGCCTCCAGTGATCACACACTGGCCACGCCCACAAACGTGGAACACAACACAGCAGTTGTGTATATTTAAATAAAAACATGGAGTAAGACTCAATGAGTGAAATGTCCTTTTTCCTTGAACTACCCCTTTAAAAATAATTAAAGTTATGCACATTTATTCAGTGATCATTAAACGTTATAATTAAACACTGCGAGACTGTTGCCCAGTTGTACACTCATACAGGATAATCTCATCGCTCACAGATTATTAATACAGGATTATAATTAGTCTGAATCCCGGACACACTCCGCAAGCTCCTTCCAAAGGTGCACACACTGTCTGCCCAGGACCTTTAAAGGTAGCAAGGCAGTCATCTCCCAGTGTGCCACCAGCTCAAACAGGACAGTTTCACCGAATTTGAGGTCCAGAAAGTCTGAATCGTCACCCAGGCTGAAAACAGAAAATATCAAAGATATTCGGTGGATTGTGAGAACAAGCTGCTGCTCAGAAAACCAATTTGATGAAGGTAAGATCCTGACTTGAACGTCATTAAGATGTTTGTACTCATCTGCTAAAAATCTGTGAAAGTACTATTACACCTAGAAATAATCATACTGGTGAGCGTCAACCAGTATAAAGGAGAAAATAGGAGGCTTCACTGGTGATTCTTGTAATAATAATAATAATAATAATAACAGAAAGGACTAAAGCCACTGATATGAACAAGAATAAAGTTAATGTAAATGTTCCAAATCATGTTTCCTGTCGTAAAACCATGATATCCCTTCCAGATGTTCCCCTGGTCTGCTGTCTTCTCCCTCGAACCCAAAGTTCCTGGCCAACGCACAGCAGAGGAACTGGTTACCAACACGCTGATGCTGGAGTTGGGAGCAATGGTGAAACGAACCGAACGCATCCGTTTGGAGCGTGCAGCAGAAGGTCGGCGGCGCCGTCGCAGCTCCTCCTCCGCGGTCGACTACAGCTGGCTGGCCAGCAACCCCACGCCTCAGCCCTACGAGCTGACGCCCAACGACCTGCTGGAGCTGCAGGACCTCTGCGTCAAGATCCCTCCTGTCAAATGTGGACCCTTGATCGTCAGGTAATAAAGGCACTGGTGAGAGACACAGGGACACAAGCAGGGACACAAACAGAGACACAGACACAAGCAGGGACACAAGCAGGGACACAAGCAGGGACACAAGCAGGGACACAAACAGAGACACAAGCAGAGACACAAGCAGAGACACAAGCAGAGACACAAGCAGAGACACAGAGACACAAGCAGGGACACAAACAGAGACACAAGCAGAGACACAAGCAGGGACACAAACAGAGACACAAGCAGAGACACAAGCAGAGACACAGAGACACAAGCAGAAACACAAGCAGAGACACAAGCAGAGACACAGAGACACAAGCAGAAACACAAGCAGAGACACAAGCAGAGACACAAACACACAGAGACACGAGCAGAGACACAAGCAGAGTTCGTGTCCAGTTCAGTTGAGACCTCTATAACTAAAAGTCCTACTTCACAGTCGTGAACTGGCCGGTGCTGCCACCATCTAACCGCTGTGGAGAGGGAGTGGGCGAGGGACATCAACGGGAGTAATAGAGAGGAGGACAGCGATCGGTGCCGTTAGGAGACCTTCAAGAGCTTCTTGGAGCTCTTCCCTGGTCCGACAGGGCTCGGGAGGTTCTTCGATCGTTGTCTGTATAGACAGCTTCACCCGATGACACTCATGTGCAGAAGGCAGCGGACGAGGGGGTCACATGGGCTCATATAGCAGGGAGCAGGTCCAGCTAGGTCTCTGTAGGTCACTTAAAGCGGGCAGCAGCAGGGTTGGGTGAAGATCAGACCACCACATGCTGGACCATCTGAAGCAGCTTGACTGCACCATCAGCTCTAGCATAGACTCAGCAGAGTCAATCTAATTAAATCAGGTTAAGCAGAACAGTATCCCTGATCTCACCAGGGAAGCTTATCGACCATTATGAAGGATCATTTGTTTGAAATGACTCCGCAGGTTCAGGAAGTTGGTGTCACAGATGGAGCCCGAGGTTCATGAGGTGCCCCGACTGTTTCGCTCCGTGCTCAACGAGTTTGTGGACGACATGAACGCGAACGAAGACACGCAGGATCCCGTGGTTGAGAAGCAGCAACGCAGCAAGAGCCTCTCTTTCGATGTGTTCCGCTCCAAGCTTCGCACCGGGCAGCTCTTCAAGGGCGCTGGCCTGAGAGGCTCCAGGGGGAACCTGCAGCAGGAGCTGGATTGGTCCGATGAGGAGGACGGAGAGAGGGAGGAGGAGGTCATCAAGGCCAGGGCGAGGAAAGGACGGAGCAGGAGCATGCCAGAGATTGGCCCTGTGGAGCAGAGTGCTCAGGCCTGAGGAAAAGGGGCGGAGCCTGTAAAAACAGAGGATTGCAGCCATGGTAGCATCCGTGAACCAATGCTAACGTAACGGCTGCGTTGAGATCAAATGTAGTTTCACCGGCGTTAAATCCAACTTAGGTAAACACCACAAATCCTCAAAGGTTTATGTGCCACCGTCATTCCTGCAGATGGATCCACGCTCACAACAACAATTGTCCACCCGCAGGTTGTGCAACAGTAAATTTGAGGCAATAGCTGTAATTTAGCACAGCAGCAGCTCCACAGAGCTGCTCGCATCGCCACTCCAACTCCGGAGCTGCTGCGTTTGATCAAATGTCAGCGATTTCCAACATTTACGCCGTCACAGATGTTTGTAATTCTTGTTTCAGATACGGTCCCCATGTGTAACCTCTTTTCCCTCCATTGCTACCAGGATTTTACTTTTATTTCATCAGTCTCTGCAGACTTTGCGCTACATTACAGCCAACGCGTGTTTCTGTCGGTACTGTGCAGTTACGGGAGATGATGGAGGCCACATGTGGAAGAAATACACTTCATCAAAATGTTTTTGATATATCTAATAGCCACACGTTTCTAACTAAACCTGTCTGTAGCATAAACAATAAATACATGTCACATCTTTGTGGTGTAAGTATCTGAGCACTGCACGCCATCCCCGAGGTTCTCTCACTACAGCCTCCCAGCCTAGCCCGGCTAATTATACCACAAATCCTCTTATCTCAAGAAAATCTCATCCACGTATGCCAGCACCCCATTATTTTATTAATATGAGCTTTCTCATCAATACATCTTTATCACTATTTGCACTTTATACACTGAAGTCCAGGCGTTTGGCTAAAAAGACAGATGGGGGAAAAAAAAGGAAGAATGTTTTTACTGTCCTTAAAAAGCCGTGGCTGCTTAAATAACCTGGGTTACATCAGAGATAAAGGAGAGGAGCGCAGCGACGTCCAGCCAGACGCTTCAGGGAATCTGGCTGAGTTCACAACCAGCCTCGGCCCTTCATCAGCGCCGGTGTTAAACCTGGATCCTGATCAGTCCTGGAGAATCTTTCAGTCCAGAAATCTTTGCTGGACTGAACATGCAGGAGAATCCATTTTAAATGCTCTGCTTGTCTCACAGCTGGCAGCCAAACACTTTTAAAACGGTCCTGAAAATTGACCTAGGCGTGAAGCTCGGGCCTGCGCGGCGCCGACGCCGGAGCCGCGGGCTGGACTCAGCATCTGCGTCGTGTCAGTCGTACGCGAGAACCGTTTTGGCAAATTAACTCTGAAGCTGGAGGGAAAGATCAGACAAACTAAACTGTGATGCGTGGGGCCGCAGCAGGGGAAGATGTGGTCTTCAATTAAAATAAAAAGAAAGGGGACAGGTGAGACTTCATTTTGAAATAATAGGTCACAGTAATCACAGCGGTGCTCCAGAAAAACCACTCAAATTTAAAAGAGTTTGCAGAACCAAACCAACAAATTATAGACATTTTGAATTAAATGGTTAATATTTGGTCAAAGTGCAGAGCCGTTCTCTGCTCTCTATACAGGAGGGGACCGTACATTTTTCCCCCCATTTGGATCCAGTTCAAAAAACTTCATTTCTTGTTGAAATGGGGAATTAAGAGTCTGAAGCTCGGGAACTCTGCATGAATCAAAGTCTCCGGGCGTCCGTCAAACTGATTTTGAGAGAAAACGCCGTCCTTCAAATGTGATTTCTGGACTCCCAGTCTCAGTCCTGCCTAATCTTTACTTCTCGGGCATTAACTCTTCACCCAGCTCCTCTTTTTCATCAAGCAAAGAAGACAACAAAGATGATGAAGAAGACGACGAGGACCAGAAAGATCTTGATCATCAGCCAGCGGTTGGAGGAGACGGACTGGAAGTATTTGAGGATCTCCATGTGTGCAGCGTCCACATTCAACTGGGTGTCCTCCACGTTAGCGTCGATCCTGGAACAGAGCGAGACAGCAAGGTCAATCCCTTCCGACTATTGTTGATAAATGTTTTGGGTTCGCAATGTTAGGTGAGAGCTTTGAACACTAAATTTCTTTCAGCTCTTTTCACATCTGTGCTGGATGGAGTTGATTTACACCTCTAATTAGCTTAGCTTGAGTAGAAAAAGGTTGGTTTCGTTGGTTCAGTCCAAATGGAACAAAATCCACCCTTTAAGTCTTTGTTAAATCTTGTTGAATCCTCTTAAAATCCTCTTTAAAGAAAATGAGCAAGTTTCTTTAAAATGTATCAGTAATTATTCAATCTTGCTGCAGGATGAAACTTCAGCGACTTTGCTCAAGGCTAGTAGGTTATTGGACCGTGAAGAGCCAATGTGCGTGCCACCCTTTCACATAGCCATAAAAGCATTTCTATCAAATTCAATGTGCATATCATTTATATTGTAGATTTGTGTATTTACAGTTTTCCGCGCGCCCGTACACATGCGTACCGCTCGTCTCCATTTCCAGCACTGCCTTACCTCTGGATGGTCTCCTCCTGCTCCTTGACCATGTGTGCCAGCTGCTGGAATATAGAGCCCAGCTCCACGATGGTGCTCTCAATGTTCTGCATTGTGTCTGCACGGTCCTGGATGTACGTGGCCTGTAAGACCGTGACAAAAATGGGTTTAAAAAAAATCAAATACTGCAAATACTGGCACGGTAACACAGCTTAGCTCCGTTTCTTATTCAATCATGTGACACAAAAAACCTGCTACTAAGCAACAGCAAAAACTGACTTTTAAACGCAATTTCCCAACTTCCAATGTTCCCCGTTAACCTGCCTGCTCATCGATGATCTGCAGCTGCATGGAGTTGCCTTGTGAGTCCATATCGATGGCGACGTCTCCCAAACTCCGGGACTCATCCTGAGCAAGGAGTGAACTCTCTGCAGGGAGACAGGAACAGAAACAGAGCGCAGACGCACATGTTCAACACCGTCAGACAGAAATCCGCAATAGAAGAGGGGTTAAACAGCAGGCAGAGAGAGTAGCTAGTTATACCCACTGGGAGAGTCAAACGTTCCAGGGAAATACCTTTTAAATTTGTGGTTGTATTGCCCTGGTAGTCATAGCGCGGCTCGCGAGCTGCATGCGGCTCCTGGGCCCCTTTTTTGCGGCTCCCTAAAATATTTTTTCATTTTTGCATTACAGATAACCAAATACAGAGACAATCATCCACCCTAGTAAAAAAGCTGCTTGGAAAGTACACTGCCAGTCCAAATATTTCTGTATTCCTTATCTGACATTAACTGTTCCCACCAGAGCAGCGAGTTCCTCTGAACATTGCTGTTAAATTACTACTCTGACCCCACTCCAACACTACAGCGCGTCTATTCTAATTACTCTATTCAGTCAAAATCAAAACCACTTGCATCTCCAAAAGAGATCGCCATTAAATCTAGTATGTAAATTGATGAAAAGGGTAAATTCAGAAGCATCGGACTGGCAGCGTAAATGACGCTTCAGTAGATGAAAGAGGGTCTCTGGTTTCGCCATTTGATTAGCAAAACTGAGCAGGAGCCAGACGTGTCGAATACTGCCTCAAAGCCAAAACAAACCAAAGGTGTGTTCACCCCATTGTGCTCTCTACAGCCACGTGCAAGTTTTACATCTGTGCACGGAGTTGACCAGCAGTAAAGCAAGTGAAGTGATGAGGAAGCGTTTGGGCCAGAGTTCGGAGACAGAACTGGAGCTTCCTTCTTGATTTGGGCTGCGATGTGAACAATATGCGGCCTCCTGCCAGAGGAGCTTAAGCACAGCAGTTTAGCTAACGGTTATTTAGCCTGAAAAACAGAGTGAACACACCCTCTTAAGCAGCATGCGGCGTTTACCCTCTGGTCCCAATGCTTCACGCCCTTGTGAAAATTACTGTTTGTAATATGCCTGAAGCCGAGGTGCCGACAAACTTACTGAAGTTGTTGGCCATCAGGGGGGAAGATGAGGCGGGAGGCTGGGAGAACTGTTCTCTCCTGCTGCGTTGCTGCTTCAGGTTCTGCAGAACGTGGACGAATGATCCGAGACTCAGCTCACGCTTCAAACATTTACCGTGTTTTAGGTTGAACAGCAAAAAGCCACCAAAGTTTCTCACCTCCGTTCTTACTTCTAGGACAGATTTAAAGTCATTGGACATCGAGGCCAACTTGGACTGTGTAAAAGAAGAAAAAAAATAAACAGCTGTTGAATTAAATATATAGATAATGTTGTCCACTGAACCTCCATTAAAGAATACGTCAAATAACCAGCAGCAGATACTGGATTTGTTAAGTACCTGGAGTGACACCACTATGGTGTTAGAGTGTGTTTGAATATGTCGACCGCTCGGAGTCCCACGAGACCTCACCAGATTCTGCAGCTGCGCTATCTGTTTGTTTAGACTGTTGATGTCCTGCAACAGGAACACGGGTGTGAAAGTCGGCCGGTTCATTTCACAGATTACCTGCAAATATCCCGCAATGTCAGCAACTTCACTCACCTGTTTAATAATATACGTCAGCTCCTCGATCTCCACGGCCTTGTCGTCAAAGAGAGATTTCCTTTTTGCCACTAAAAACAAAAAACATTTTGTTATATTGTCTAACTTGGAATCAAGGAATGGTGTCAAATCTAAATGATCCAACACTTACAAATAGTGAGCTTTTCCAGTTTGGCAAATGTGTTGCTCAAGTCCTTTCCAATTCTCCTACAAAGATTCAAAAACATAACTTACTTTCTCCCGGGACCTTAAACACATTTGTTTACATTCCTATATAGATCAACTGGATCTTTATGATCTTCTCATTATGATTTTTGCACCGTGCTATGACAAATATGCCCCAGATCGATATCTCCACGGCGACTTGATATGCATCCCTTTATAGCAGCATTTACATAACAAAATATTTTAACAACACAATAGCAAAGCAACACAATTTGCATACACACATGAATTCTAAGCTTTAATATTATTCAACCACATTCAAATTGCCTTTAAATGCATGTACCGGTAGTCTGTATATTTTAGTATTGCAATGAGTCACAAGGAACATATGGGTACTAGAAAAGTAGCTGGTAACGGGTTTGTGTGCCGTAGATTCACTCCATGTTCAGTAAATCTGCACGAGCATTAAAGAATACAGGAAATGAGGAACTTACTTGGCCATAATTGTAAAGTCGCTGCGCTGTTTGAGGGCACTGACTGTTGGTTTCGCAGGCTGGACTCCATTTTGCTAAAAGTGAAAGCAAAATTAAGAAATAAAAATAGCACAACTGCAAAAATCAGCGACAGCTGTGAGAATCTGGCAGTGATTTTGAATCAATCAAATCATCCAGTCAGAAATAAACCATTTACACTAATGGAGTAAATCTCAATACCTGATGTATTCAGTGAGATAGTTTAGATGCACCCTGGGCTATCTATCAACCCATTTATCAGAGATCATACTGTCTTGGATGAAAATTATACAGAGGAACAATAAAGTGTTTAAAAAACAATGTTCTTCCGATAGTTTGAGTCATAAATTCCCGTTTTCAGCATCAGAACTCTCAGCAGAGCAGAAAGTCCAAGTCAAAAGTGCTCGTCTTGCTTCAATTTATGCCCATCTCTGCTGAGGAAATATTTGCTTTATGGACATGGAAAGTAAGATGGGATCATTAGACTGATGCTAACATACCGGTCTGCCTTGGAGAGACTTGCAGGCTGACTGGAACTCAAGTGTACGGTCACGGCACGTCATCCTGCCCAAGGATGGGGATCACAAGCCCGCTAAAGACCAGAAACCTCCGGGAAGAGTGGTTGGATTCCTCTGTGGTGTGGTTAGAAAGAAGGAGCTCTCGACGTGGCTGAACTCACGTATCCCTTAAGGTGTCGTGTGTACAGGCATGTCTGCGGCAAAATCAATAGAAATATGAATGGATAGACGGCATGAGAGGCAAGACCACCGACTGTCTGTGACACTGACATTAGCAAACAAATGCTGACTACACGGACCTGGCGAGCGAAGTGCAGAGATCAAAGGACATCAACGACACATACCACTTTAATCTCGTAACAAATCGTAAAGGTATCGGGAATAGGTAAACGTAAAACAGTCAAGATTATATAGTTTTGCGGGAGATTTGCTTGTACATGCCGTCCATCACGACACAGCTGATCGCGGCCTCGCCGGCTAACTCGATGCTAACGCTAGCAACAGAAAGCTAACCGGGGATTTCAGTGCGATGTATGGCGTTATCTTTGGAAAATTCGACCTAAATTAATCTTTCTAAATCGAGTCGCAATCAAGCCACAAGAGCGGACTAGTTTAACTTACTTGAATCCAAATTACGTCATGCTTCGGGAGCCTTCGATGTTTCTGTGATAAAACTAACCAACCCTGAGTTAAAGTTCCGATCTGGGGCATTTCCGGCAGTGACGTCACTGCCACGTCTACTTCACCGTCGCAGAAAACTGTTGCAGTGAGAGAACACGGCCGCCAGAGGGCGCAATGGCTTCTTCTCACATTGTTGTACTGGAACCCTGGTCAAATAAGAACTATGTTTTAAAATATCAAATACATAACTAACACTATGAAGGTATCGAATAAGAATTTGTATTACTCTTACTAATTTAATATGACTGATCTACTGCTTTGAGCCAGTTGCAACTGGCCTCTGGTTCATAATACACATTAAAATTTATAACCAGTTCCTATCCTCCTTTCCACTTGCATCTATTCTCTCATCAGTGTTAAATGACAATAATGTACATCTACATTAACTATATATTTTTTTTTAAATGATTTGCAATGTTGGTGAAGTGAATGGACCTGTAAGTTGGGGGAGAAAAGAAGGGAGGTGCAGGCAGAATGAGAATGTGATTGGCTGCAGCATCAGGTGAGTCCACCAGCAGGTATGGTATAGACACATAGAGATAACATCCAGCAGGCCTTCTGATCTCTTCTCACTTCTACTGGTACCCGCATCCTTTGTTGGACACGACGGAGCATGCCCAGACCACAACTATGCCTGCAGCTCCTTACCCGATAGACCCTCACCACAAACACCTCAGCCCTTTATCCACGGCTACGCTTCTCTTCATCCCCCATCAAATCCACCAGACTTTGTGATGCGGATTGTCTATCAATCATTGAAAATTCTGTCAATATTGTAGACATGTGGCTCCAAGTAACACAACAATATGTGACTTTACAGGTCCATCGCTTTAACCTGATGTGATTTCGCCCGATGTGACATCAAACAGAGCAGCAGAGCACAAATAGCATCAGCATCCACATTAGCATTTAGCTCAGAGCTAAATCTCCTTGTTCTGGACTTCTTTGGGCTTTGATCGGCACCGTGCACCAGCCCACAGTGCATCTTATTTTTGAAACTTTTGGTTTGAAAGAGTGAAACATTTGGATTCGGATCAACCTTTTGACCAGTTCTGTTGCAGCTTGTGTTTCCTATGCAGTAACCAGAACTGTAAATCTTTTATCAAGGTTGATGCCCTTCAGTGGACTGAGACAGATGCGGCCTCTGGATCCATGTTTCTGTTGGAGATAACACTGTTTGTTTGTTCTGTACAACTGAGAATATAAAAAAAAACTATTCACATGAGCAATTCAAACACTCGCTTTCCTGCCAGTTTAACAGAAACCGGCCAACGGACACGACTCGTGTCTGCTGCACATAATGAAGTCGGTCTCTCTCTCTTTTCAGCATTTTATCTCTTTCTCTCTTTCCCTCTCACACAGGAGCGCTGATACCATCTAACAAAACACTCTTGCCTGCCGGCCAGATAGCGTCCAGTACCTGCTCCAACACAGCTGCTGCCACAAAAAGCGGGGAGGAAACATGGCTGGACGTACTAGAAAAACACAACTTTAAATGCACAGAAAGCAAGGTGGAAAAATACAGGAAGTCCTGTTGCAAGTGTGAAGACAGAGGGAGGGAGGCAGATCCAGTCAGGGAGGGATGACAACTCACACAGAAAGTCAGATTCACAGAGAATGTACACCAGCTGTGTTAGAATACATCTAGTTTCTCTGCCTCTTCACCGCATGTTGACACACGGTTGGCCTACTTTTATATTGCGTTTTAAAAATCCATTCTTGGAATCATCATCTTTGCGTCGAGAAACATAAATCACTTTCATCTCTGCGTGTCTCCCTAATCTGGCAGCTATATTTAGTGCTGGCATAATGCCTCCCCAGACAGATAAATTGGCAGCAACATTTAGCTCCTCTCCCTCTCCTGCGGTCTCTGTGGAGACGGACCACGAGCAAATGAAACCGTCCTCCATACGATGCTCGTGCGAGATGATCAGGTTACAGCCGACGCAAATGGGACGAGATCAACTTATTCTGAGATCTGCTCAGCAGGTTGTAATGAGAGGATAAATGAGGATGCAATAGCTGGGACATCATCCCTCTCATCATCATCATCATCATCATCATCATCATTAATGCCACATCACCAGTGTAGGTAGGGACTGTATGTGCAAACACTAGTTTGACAATATGTATTTTTAGCACTAACAAAAAGCAGTAAAATAGGTTGTTATGTACATTATTTTGTATCTGGAATGACTCTTTTGTCAATTTATCAGCCGCTCAGCAAATTCACACTGCAAATTAAATTGGCTGTAAGAAATGAGCAATTACGGCTTTGATTAAACATCTGCCACCAAAATGTAACAGTTTAGTCAAATTTAGCATTATAACAATAAAAAAGATGCACTGGTAGAACACAAATCCCTCTGTACTTTTCCATTACGCAGCGTGGAGCTGCACACCTCTGTACTTGACCAGCTTCTGACTCAGCAGTAAATACCAGAGGGAGAGGGAACAATATTATGTCTCATAACAGCGCTTCACATCACACACACGCACTTTCTCTGTACCCAACTCCCAGGGTGCCCTGGTAATCAAACGGGCCTGTTTTCCTTTCATTACTGTCAAATGAGAGATTACGATAGAGACGCGAGGACATTAGACGCAGGGTCGCCGTGCAGGTAAACAGGAAACCAGAGACTGGCATAAAAAATAACACATATCCTTTAATATCATCTGTAACATCATGGTTGTATCCTAGAGTCAGTATATTTGACAATGCAGTACATGTTTTTATTTAAGGACATTGAATAGACTAATTTGCTGTTAATGTTTTAATACAACATAAAATTGCTTTGAATTCTACAAAGACACCTTAAAGGGCACAAATGGTGTAGCAGCAAAAAAAAGAGTGGAGGTTTTTCTATAAACAGGCTACTGGAGTACGTTATATTTGCAGAAAAGAGATCGACTGTAGGTACAGCTATTACAAATACACCTCTAAAGTACACTCTATATTATACACAAAAGACAACTGGATATTCAGTTTGATAAAATATCATATACTGTGTTACTTTAGTAAGGGGTCTCGATGGTCTAAGACACTGAAGGCTAGAAGAGGGCTACCTTACGGTACGATAAAGACTGTGCAGACACAAAGCACACTGCATGGTTGAATAGTCCACAAACTGTTGATATTTGTTGGGTCTCCTCAAGAGCTGTGGTGTGAAAAGGGTGTTTATTTTATGGTTTTATATGCTTAGACAGTCAGAAATGGAGTGAATTGAAGCTGGAAACTAGACCAAGATTACTACACATGACCCTGACAATACAAACCTGTAATTTCATGTCAGGGTTTTTTAAATTACCTTTGACATGCTGCACTAAACTGGAGCCTGTAGGAACACCACAACTCTACCAGGAGGTATTTCATAGCACTACTGTCCACAGATGTTATTATTTATCTATCAGGAAGCATGCTAGTGTGGAGTATGTGCTTTGCAATGTCAACCACAAGTGCAATCTGTACTGAGGTTTAAGTTCAAAAATCATCTGATTTCAAAGCAAAAATAAACCCAAATCCAAAACAGGAATAGCTGCAATACTGGAAATAGAAACAGTAAAGAATGATTTAAATATTATTTGCTCATTGCTCAGTGGATGATCCTGTAACTCCCCAGTATAAAGTCAGCAGCCCGTTAGTCAAGCATAAACGCTGTTTTGATCCGTCTTAATTATAAAATAATAATCACTATAAGCTTTCAGCACCAGATCCTGCTTATTGGACAGATATAAACTCCTGGAATGAAATTCCTCTCTGATCATCTCATCACTGTGCTAATGGAGGAAGTTTGTGATGTGTCTGAGTTAATAAAACTCTCCAAAATGATTGGAGGCTATTTAAATGATCTTGAATAAGCTGCTGCCTTTCGCAGCAGAAGTACCTTCAGAGTGCCGTTGGAAATGTTCCAATGGCACTCTGAAGTTAATTCTATGTTCTATCCATCCACTGCAAGTTTTGAATGCATGGTCATGAGGTACCGCTTAGTATTAAAATGCTACCTCAACCTATTTGGCTAATTTTGTTGGAGGACTCTCTTAGATTTGGCTTTGACTCCGTTGACCTCATCAGAGGATTACTAGAAAGTCTGTTGGTTGCAAATGCTCAGAACTAAAAAACAGATTGACAAAAAATAGATAATTATCTCCAGAAGCCTTGTTGTGATGAAGGAATATTCTGCAGGGCCTGTCTGACTGACCATCATTTGGTGTTGTTATGCTAAGCTAATTCAGGTTTTATCCTGCTCAAATGTGACAGTTTAACCTAAACCTCAATAAGCAGTGCATTCCCCAGAGGGAAAAAAAATTGATGCTACAGACACTTTAATAACCCATCCCCTGTTCCACATGATCACACAGTGGCTAGGTCTGCACTCAGAGGAACCGTCCAGCTCTCCTCATATGTAAAATGCTCCCATTCAGATGACCCAAACGCACACGAGGACTCCTAAACAATTATAAACTCATCCAGCTTCACGTTACTACTCTGGATTATTACGCTTATTGCTAAAGGTAAATACAAAATAAAATCTAATTAAAAAAACATTACTATAAAGGAGATCTGAAATATAAAGAAACAACAATGCTGTAATACTTTAATATGTTTAGATATAGAGGTAGTGATTGAAGCATTGATTGAGAGTTATAATCAACACTGGACGACCGACAAAGAAATAAAAGCAGCTACTGACATGGCTGATGTAGATTACTCAGAATATATATAGACTGCAGGCTGAGTATGAATATGTCTAAACTTACAGACCACAGATGAGCCCATGCCCCACCAATGTGGGCCCGCTCAGCTTTACGCCATCTGCCCGAGACCCCCCGTCCAACTCTGGTACAAATCCCTCTTCCCACCCAGGAGCCAATCAGCCGTGAACTAACACGGAGATAAACCGTGAGGTTCGGCCAGTAAATAAAATCTCCCGCGCGGCAGAAGCAGCCGTGATTCCCGGGAAGCATCGTTTCCTGCGACGCTGCCCGGGCTGAGCGTTTGTAATCACACCCTCCCATTCAAATACGCCCGGCTATCGCTGTAGACGGGGAGCGTCTGCACGCCCGGCCACCCAGCGTGACTCTTTATGCAGGCGGATTAAAGTTTAATAGAAAAACGAAAACACCTTCTACAATATAGGATCTCTTCTCAATCAAACCAGACAGAATCATAATGAAATATAAAGCAGCCCTGGAAGCGATCTTAAATGAGGACTTTGCATGAAATTACAATTATAATCAAGTGGCATATATTTCCACACTTGGTGTGGCAGGGGGAAAAAAAAAAAACAAGCTTATGACCACCTGCATTCATGTCACACAGCACGAGTGTGTAAATAAGCATGCGTGTGTGTGTGAGTGAGACTGTGTGTGTCTGCACTCGCAGCGCCGTCTGTGTTCCCGGTATTATAAGTGTGAATGTTTGTGTGTGAAGCAGTGGACGGCCGCCAGGCCTCATTATTGTCATTCTCCTCACTGCCTAAAAGAGAGGCGAAGAGAAGCAAAGCGAGCGCTTTCAGTGGCAGAACTGAAGGAAGATGGAGACAAAAGCCCCAAATTATACAAACGCTGGAAAGCGGCTCGGCGAGCCAGCCCGCGACCATGTGCTTTGAATGAGAGAGAGCGGCTGCAGGGATAACCCCCGTGGGTCTTTCAGCGAGGGGACCACACAGATACACTCCGTCCCAACGTTCAGCCGGACTACTGGTCCACACACACCAGGGGTGCCGGTTCATGTGCCGATCCTGAAAGTCCGTGTCGGCCTGTAATCTGCCGGGGTGGGTTTTCACATCCAGGCCACGTTATGGCCATTGTTCAGGACGATCACTGGTGCCTCCGCTGGTCTCGTGCGTCTGTCAGTTCAGAGGAGCTGAAGAGCCAAATGCGTCCCATTGTCTCTCGTCCAAGCCGTGTGAAAGCACGTCTGTCAAGTCCCTCCGCTCAAGGATGCGGTGTGTATTATGTGACATGTACATGTGGGCTGCCAGAAGCTTTGCTGCAGGGGAGGTCATGGCTCTACACACACACACACACACACACAGATGAATCCATATGCAATATAAGGGAGCTTCTACAATTTCGGCTCCTTCAGTTTGAGGTAATGGACATTAAAGTATATAATCCAAGCATTGAGACTGAGAGTGGAGGAGGTGTCGGCGGATGCAGGATAGATGGACACATCAAGTCCTCTTGGCTTCACACCTGGAGCAACAAACAATACAGGTGACACTTAAGTCAAATGTACAGAACTTATTTCCAACTAAAATAATAGATATGGGAGGTCTGCAGCTGAAACAGAGGAACGGCGAGGAATCCCTTACGGACATGGGTTGCCACGGGGACCACAGAGGAAGACAGTAACTAGCAGATCACCTGAGCCTCATTTTAACCTTCCCGAACCGATCGTGTGCTATATTGTTGTGGCTATATAGTTTTTGTAGCTGATTGTGTACAAATAAAGTTGAAGTGACTTGAGCGCAGGTGTGTGCTGACCTGCAGCGCTGAGGGTTGAGCCTCCGCTCCTTCCGCCCACAGCGCTCCGCCTTGATGGTGCAGTGACACTGGCAAGACGTCACATCCAGCGCCCACTTCCTCCCTCTGCAGGGGCGGCAACTCGGTCTCGGTGATGGGGATGGAGGGGGAGAGGGAGAGGGAGCGAAAGTGCTGGGAGGAAGTGATGGGAGAGGAGGCGACGGTGTGGGAGGAAGTGTTGGGGGGGCCTGCGTCCTGGACAGAGGAAGAGTGGACGAACATTGTGATCAGCTGCACACTTTATTAATTAAGGCTGATGCAGATAGAACTTAAGTGAATTAATCCCACTTCCTGCAACAAAGTTGAATGAGGTTATTTTTCCACTAGCCTAAATTAGAATGTTACTCGGTTATACTCATAAACTCGCTGGTGTTCAGGTAAAGTACACAGGCAACCTTAAATCCTTAACGGATAACTCCACACGTGTGGGAGAATCTGTGAATTATACGTGATTTTTTTTTTGCCGCTAACAAACTTTCAACCATTTCTCGGTTACCATGGTCACCCGTTGCTAGCGAGGCCCTCCATTTTACCTCCAGATTCTGCACTACCTTATTGGACGTCCGTGTCAGTCGGCCCATTAACGTGAGCTGGTTCTGTTAATGAACCTACTTAATGAGGCAGACAGGAGCCATCTTTGTTCAGGTCTGGGCGGCCACGCCTGCCACTGACATGGACAGATGGGGGTGGGGGGGCTCAAACGACACTGATTTCACCCCTGTCAGGGTCTGAATAAAGCCGGCTCTGAGTGATGGATGGGGAGTGAGGAACAGCACACCCTCGCCGCGACACCTCTGACCTCCAGAGGCCGGACATGACTGACAGCAAAGTGAAGCGGAAGCAGATGAGAAAAGGGCGGTCGGGAAAACACACCAACGCTGTTATTCTTTAGCGTCCGTCGAACGCTTCAAAATATTGCGTCTAACGCGGAGCCCGATGGTTGTGGAGAGACTTTGACTGCCGTGGCTGTAAAACAAAGCGGCCTCCAGCAATAATGCAGATAATCCGGGCCAGATAACCCAGTTCCTTCTATAGTCCAACCAGAACAGCGACACCTCCTTCACTCCTGACTGAGTCCACTTTAGATGCATTCACATTAAACATACGCAGCTCTGGTGTCTCCCTTCGTCTTCTGCCGGGACTTCCTCCTCCCTTTTTTCTTGTCTTTTCTTATGAGCTTCAGGTTGGACCTGTGAATATGACACGCACACTTTGTTATTGAAATATATGCATTTCATGCTGTTTTCTGTTCATGAGTGTATCTAAAACAACGATTTTAGAGACGTTTGGAAGAATCTTTTTCTATGTGCTTCTGTGATGACACCTGTCTGCTAAAACCCAGGAAATTGCATAATTCACACACATTAAAATGTGACGTTTGGTGTGTGCTGGAACTCTGATATCAGTCATGAACACAGAGGCAACCAGCAAAATCAGGCCAAAACCTTAAACTTTCCATCACTTTCTTGTTAAAAATTGGCAACACGATGAAAAAACGTCATTTGTTCGTGGTAGCTCGTTCACCTGACAACGCTACTTTTAGACAAGTTCAACAGTCTTATGTAAGAGATCAGCAGGCGGATCCAGAGTTTCTGTTTCTTGCCTCCCTTGTTTACCGTCCCGTCCCTCTGCTCTAATTCCTGTCCTGTTATGGCGACAGTGTTTAACCGAGCTGAGCTCTGATTACATTCAATATCCCGTCAATATCAAGCGCCTCCCTTTTGGTCTTTGCCATCGGTGAGGTGCTGTGGGAGTTTTTGCGAGGCAAAATACACATTAGCGCACATGGCAGCGCAGATAAAATCATCACTATGGTGACAACAGGATGTGGGTCGTCTCATGGGACCCTGGGGGAGAGTCGCACAGATACTAACGGGCTGAAGGTTCACACACATAAACACAGAAAAAGCAAATATTCACACACAAACTTTCACACACAGGTTATGGGGGGGTCCTTGAACGTCACACGGGTACCGGGTACATGATGGGATTCAGCAAAACCAAACGGACACACGAGATTCCGAGAGCAGGAGGGAATATATCATCCACATATATCGGAATCTGTTATTTATGTCCACATCCTAACAGGAAGCAGGAGGACATAAACATTTAAAGATGCAATCACATGACTGTCTGGATGGACGTTCCATCAGGAATCCAGCAGAAATTCCTGCTAGTCTCAGCGAATCCTGATCAAAGCTGATCTTTACTCTTAGTCTTTGAACGGATTTCCATGGGAACACACTTTGCATCAATGTTTTGCCGAGTCGTGTCTGCTTTGAAAGCCCCCCAAAAAAGAGTCAGAAATAGCGTTACCTCGTTGTCGGTGTGGGCTGAAATAGCTCTTTTGGTCTGCAGAGAGATGAAACATGATTTCAGCGGCAGGAACAAAAGCTGTGGCGTCCATACGTCCACGCAAAGCTGATTTACCTGCACTCACACTGGCCGTGCTCCACGAACGACAGCTCCACCAGCTCGTGCTTCATGAAGGAGGTCCTCATCAGCTGCACACACACCCAAACCACCAAGTTAGCATCACCCACACATCTGACCCGGCACCGGCTGGGCTTGAGCGCGCCTGTGAGCGGGTACCTCCATGGTGAGCGTGTGCGTGAGCGAGGGAACACACTCCAGGGCTTCATCGGCGCAGCAGCCTCCGCATCGCCTCAGCGAAACGCAGGACGGCACGAAGAGATGGTGCGTCTGCCCCGGCAGCTCCTGCCAGACCTCCACCAGCGTGTCCCGGGGCTCGCAGCCGCTCCTGGAATAAACCTCCAACCAGCGACGCACTGGCAAAGGGACCGAGACGGATCAGTACCGCGGACGCTTCAGGGGAGAGAGCGGGACTATTTTAGGGTGGACATACCTTCGCGACCTTCCCTGAACTTCGGGGAGTCTGCAGGCCGCCAGTGAGCCAGCTGGAAGGAGGGGAGACACAGATGGAGCGAAAACACCTTTAGGGTTTTGGTCTGTTTCACAGATTTCTTCACTCGTGTTCAACGTCTGCACTTGAACACATCAAAGGGCTTTGGGCTGTTAATGAATACCGCACGTCTCACCTGACAGGTGAGCGTGAAAAGCTCGGCCGTGCATGAGGTTAATGGCAGGACGGCTGTGAACTTTGATACACAGATACCAGAGAAGGAGAGGGCAGTGGAGCGGGCCTGGAGTTAGCCTCCACGCTGGTGGCTCTGCTGCTAACAGGCAGGTCACCAGCTATGTGTTCTGGGGGGGGGGGGTCCTGAACTGGTTCTTGTGTTTGGGGGGGAGTCCTGAACTGTTCCTTTACTCACGTGAAAATAATAAATAATCCTTTATCACAAATATTCAGTTTCTGAAAGATAATGAAAACGTTTTACTAGACTGGATAGCAAACACAGAGAAAATATATGATGGCCAGAAAAAAACAGGCCTCTAGATGGAGCCTGAGCAGTGGTGGTTATACTGGGATGGATCCTCTTAATGGACTGGTTATACTGGGATAGACCAGCCTAATGGGATGGTTGTACTGGGATGGAACAGCTTAATGGAGTGGTTATACTGGGATAGACCAGCTTAATGAGATGGTGGTACTGGGATGGGTCATCTTAATGGAGTGGTTATACTGGGATAGGTTAGCTTGATGGACTGGTCATAGGCACCGCCACCTCGACCATCCCAGATTATAATGTGATCATTCTCACTCATTAGAGGCACATATTAACGTTTGTGTTTTATCTGTATAAAAGTACATTCATGAATCATTTCTTCAGTATCAAAGCACTTTTAGATAAGTAAAATAATGTGGTAAATTAACATATTTATAATTTAATGACTATGACAGATGAGTGAAATATAATATTTGGGTTTTTTAGATGCAGACTGTCTGTGATGTGATGAAACATTATATCAAATGTACAGAGTCAGCAGGACCCATATTTCACCCATAATAGCAAAATATTTATTTCACACCAAAAGCAGGCATTAATATTAGGGTATGTATTTGTTTATACCTTATCGGTTAATACCAGATAGATCCAGTGAGATTTCAGGACCAGATTCACCTCTGAGTACTCGAGTTTAAGGCGTTGACAGAATATTAGTGAATCATCTATAGAGACCTGCTGTGATTTCTTTGAATGAAAGAGAAATTCCATTTCAGCTCGACTACACTCACACCGCAGTTAATGTGTGTGTTTGCAACCCAAGGCCACATGTAAGGGAATGCAGACTTTGTTCAGTTGCCCCCCCCCCCCCCCCCCCCCTCACACACACACACACACACACACACACATATACATGCATGTAGAGGGAGCCATCTGCTCTGGTAATGACGTCTGTCTACTGTCATAAATGTTCGACTCCCAACCATTCCCAGAGCACACTGTACAGCTAGGTTGAGGGTGTGTGTGTGTGTGTGTGTGAGAGTGAGTGAGTGAGTGAGTGAGTGAGTGAGTGAGTGAGTGAGTGAGTGAGTGAGTGAGTGTCCTTCACACCATCCCTTCCTCAGAAAGTAAAGGATGACCTCTTTTCATCACATAAGCTGTCAGAGGAGAGGTCTCAGGTGAAAGATGGTGTCTGTGGGCAGGTGCGGAGGCCTTTAAGTGCACGTTGCTGTGTGTCATGTGGTGTCTGGGATGATGCATCAATAAAACACACAGTCACAGCTGGATCCCACAGCACTGCAGGGCACTGCCTGTACCTGATAAAAGTCTCCAGACATAAATTAAAAAAACCAGCACATGGAGGTAGCTATATGCATGTGTTTTTGCCCCCCCCCCCTATGTCACATTGAAGCTCAGCATATTTAACTTTATTTTAGTTCAAAATAACACTGCATTTTAGTTTCCACAATAAAACTTCAAACTCACACCTCTCTAAAGATGCAGCACACTATAGTACCAAATGTTAAAGGACTGTTTAATGTATATCACTGAACTATTAGAGTGTTTAGGCTGCACTCAAGAGGCTTTAACATTTTAGGAAACCCACTGGTGTGTCTCCCTGTGGGAGGATGCTAAATGGCATGCTAACATTCTCAAAACAGCAAGCACGAACATGTAGCACAGCCAGCTAGCCTAGCGTATGTGATATAAACAAGGGTGAACTGATGAGAACTGAAGCATCACTATTGCACCCCAGTGACAAGCTTTGCTCAAGAACCGAGCGCCGCCTCCTCGTGCAACTAGAATCAAACTGCACAACAAAAGATTCTTGAGATCCTGATGAGATGAGAGCATCACACAGCATTTGCAGCTTATTATTGCTGACTTTCTTAAGTTAAAAAAAACCATTTTACAGATCAGGTGTTAGTTATTAGCCACGAAAACAACTTCCTGGTTGCTAGGGTGCACTAACTCCCTGACGTCACGCCAACAAAACGCCACAGCATTTGCTCTAAAAGCTACGGGTACTGTATAGAGAACAGTTTACTGCTTTCCCTGACATATCAAGCATTAAAAACAGGCTAAATCAGCAACATTTGTAGATTTTGCAACTTTATTGATCATTCTGTTCTGCAAACTTCTGCTGTGCCCCGACAATCAACTCAGCAATGGGCTTCTGTCACCCCCCTGCAGCCCAGAGAGGGTCCATTAACAGAGAACCCTTTCCAAAAACTAACAAAGTGAACAAATAATGTTTTCACACTCCATTCCAGATGCCTCCTACAAAGTTAAACCCGAATATCAATGCATAGGATGTGCCTGATAGTATTGATCAAGCCATAAATACCACATTGTGGCTATAAAAAGAATTACAGGCAGCGGAGTGAAACCATAAAATGCTACGGGGCTTTTATTGTAAATTTTCCAGCCTGACATGACAGGTGTCAGTGACCTAGCGGATAACTCCTCCAGCGCCACATGTTCTCCACCAGAAAAGTCATACAAAAGGGAGACAAGTACATGACTATCACTATAATCTGCAAAGAAGCCGCCGACATGTGGCGGGCTGACCTCTGCAGACATGCCGGCCGGGGTCAGACGCGTACATACCTTGGCGTGAGACGTCGGTATTCTTGTGAGCAGCAGGAATTGTAACATTCCTAGAATAACTTGCAGCATAATCCCCATTGCGAAGGAGTCCAAGGGGCACGCAAAAATATTTTTGGGCCAATCCAGAAGAGAAAAAAAGGGTGGCCTCTCCGGAGGCGACTTCCTTCAGCGATCAGTCGTCCGATTAAAGAAGCACAAACGCCGTTTTCACTCACCAGTCTCCCTTCCTTGAAAGGACACCCGGGGTGCCATCCTCAGGATTGACATAACTTTATTCTGCATTCAGGACTTAATGGTCTCCTGCACTACACCAAGCGAGCCTAAAAACTGAGATTTCTTTTTCAAATTTGAGTATAAAATAGTGCGCTCCCGGAGCGGACTGCAGCCTAAAACCACGCTCCCTCCACCGGACGCAGCAGGACATGAATGCACATCTCTCAAATGTTATATCTTACCAGCTTCAGATCCTGATTTAATAGACTTGTTCAAACTTTGACTGATGCCTCTTTACATGAAATTCATTATTTGTTGTGATGTATCCGGTGTGCGTGTGTGGTGGTGGTGGTGGGGGGGAGTCCGGGTGGCGTGACAGAGGGGGGGGGGGGGGTCGTCCAGACTCCTGCTGAAACGTGGTGCGATCATGAAATCCTTCAAGAAATCACGTCACCCCGCTGTAGGAGGTTTGATCTGCTGAGGATCCGACGCCTTTGTCCGCCCCGCAGAGGAACGGTGGCGCATATTCCGGCTCCAGACTCGGTCACGGTCCGTCCACGCTGTCGCGCTCCCGGAAAATGTGACGTTTCCCCTCCAGGCGCATCATCCTCCTCTAAAAACGGCTAGAATGACATCCTCCCGACATGGCAGCACAAGTGCGGGGAGAGCCGGCGGAGCAGCGGTCGACAGACACATCCGGAGAGGTGGCAGTCTTCATTTGTTGTGGGCTTTTTTTTTTTCTCCCACCGCTTTGCTCATTCCCTTTGCCCTTGAGACGCACGCAGCGTAAACACCGCGCAACCAACTTTTCCCAAACAGGACAGGCGCAGTAGACACAGGTGCAGCACATCCATTGGTGGTCAGGTGCCCCCCCCCCCCACGGATAACAGGGCTTACTGAGGACACAGAGGTCATGACCTCGCTGTTCAGATCATTCCGCCAAGAACTTAGTTCTGATTCCTGATACCGTTAATATCTATCAAATAAAAGATTCATTTCTTTTTTCCCGCCTCAGACCTCATGGTTGTGTTTTATGGGCTCCTGTTTTTGTTTTAAAACATTTATGACACATTATTTTACGGGGTAGATCAGAGTGTAAAGACAATTAAGCTGGTGAATTATTGGCAAACTCAGAAGCTGTGTGTATTGTCCCCACCCCATTTTATTGTTTGTTTACATAATCAGAGGACATGCTTGCCAGACATATTTAGTGCGTAATTGATTGCATTTTCCTCCTTCAATCAAACATAAAAGTCAATTTCAATGAGCTCTGGCTTTGTTTCCCCCATCATCCCTGTGTGTGTGTGAGCGTATACTGATGTGTGTCCTGGTTTTTAATACACGTTGAGTACCAACACACTCATTCTACCGGCAAAGTGGGGCCATTTTGGCTGCTCCCTAGTTTAAAGCACTGTTTGAGAGGTTAGCTGGGATGTTTAGGGTTAGTGTAGGGAGCGGGATGATGTATTATGCTCACAATGATATAAATACGAGTGTGTTTGTGTGTGTATGTTAGGGCATGCAGACACCAGTATCTTCATCACTCAGTCACCGATGGTGTGTTTGGGTTATGACAGGACACTCACACACCACATGAGGGTGAGGATGTCTGAAAGGTCTCAGTCATGCGTTGGCTCCTGCACAGGTCTGCAGCTAAGAGCAAGGCTCAGCTAAGGCTCAGCTCCCTGCAGCGCAGCTCACACACAAATCTGTCCCCAGTCTTTACCAAGAGCCGCCGCCGACATTCCGGAATAATAAATATGGAAATAAACAGCGACTCCCTTCATCCGAATTCCAGAGTCTTTAATACTTTCAGGGTTTGAAAAGCAAAGAGTTGGACAAAAACTGGTTGGGAAGGCAGCTGTTGTGTTTTTACAGTGGCACAAGGGATCGACGGAGGATCGGTGAGCTACGAACCACAGACACCAGCATGGTGAGATTATTCCGCTCACCTTCCATAATCCCACACCGAGGCTTGTGTACAGTACATACTGTAGCTGTTTTTAATGACATCACTTTAAAACATTCTGTTGACACAAAAACCACTTCAACCCATCAGTCCAGGCTTAGAGAGGAGGGCAGTTCTTTCACGTCTCCAAATGAGGACGATCTTTAAATGCTCGTTGAGCACAGTCTCCCTCTGGCCTCCTGATGGCAGTTCCGGCTCCGTCCTCGTGGGGCCGCGCACACGGAGATCCTCCTACTTCTCTTCCCCATCGCTGCATCTTTTGTACTTGTCCAGAAACTCCTGATGTTTCTGCCGGAGGATTTCCGTCTGCTTCTTAAACCCGTTGGCCCTGGGTGACAGCAGAGAGGACACGTTCGGATGCGTTTCACAGCATGGGGAAAGTGAGCGTGCGGCAGGTCTCACCTAGCCCTCTGCTTGGATTCGTTGTACATTTCTGTGATGACTCGATCTTTCTCGTCCATGAAGTTGTTATGGACTTCTTCCAACTTCCTGACGCGCCAAAAAAACATTTCCCATTGAATCATTTTACACAAACCTGGTTTCTCTGCATGGTAAAAAAACCCCGAAAGAGTCACCTGAAGAAGATGAAGTGGGCTCCGATGCTGAGCAGCATGGTGATGACGCAGTAACCGACCAGATGCAAGTTCCTTCTCCGCCGCTTTTGTCGCTGCTCTGCTGACATGTCCTGTGCGTCAGCCTGACGGAACTGCGCCCAGTAACGCAAGTTTTCCCTACCGTAGGTGAAGCGATGGGAGAGGAGTTGTTAAACGTTGGTGTTTGGAGATAAATGAGTGTAACAGGACTAAATAGGCATACTAAGCAAAAATATAGCTGTGTGTTTACCTGGCATTGTAGGAGGTGTGAGTGGAGGAAGATGTGAAGGTCTGACCTTGAGCGTACGGCTGTGTGATTCTGAGGTCATACTCCTTCCTGCTGGGGTCTTTACTCAGGACTCTGTAGGCCTCGTTCAGCTCAACAAACTGGCTGTGCAGTGCTGGGTTGTCTGGGTCTCTGTCTGGGTGCAGCTGCAGAGAGATGCATTCCAATAAAACAAACAGATATTCTGATGTGGACATTAGCCTAGAAAAAACCCTCACACTTTTCCTGTAAAACAAATTAGTGCATACCATTCGCCAACCCCAATTATGGCAGAACCATAAGGTAAATACACACACACATCCCTGTTTACACTAGAAGCCACGGCATGAAAACACACACAAATCCAGGAGCCAACTGTGGGAACAGATAGAGAGTTAAAAACTAAAAACCTATGCTGCCCTCCTCTGGCGACACATTTTCTTAGGATGATTGTTTGGAAATAAAGAGCCTACCTTCTTGGATTTCTCAAAAAACGCATTTTTTATTTCATTGGAGCTGGCATTAGATTTGACTCCCAGGAGATCATAGTAGTTCACAGCTTTGCTGCAGGTAAAAACAACAAACAATCAAAAAGCCTAAAGTGCCTCCTGAGTTCAGAATACAGAAGACCAAATGCCTTTGATTGTAAGCTTCGTGACACACCTGTGTGGGTAACTTTGGGACAGCCATCGCAGCCCACTTTTCCAGCAACAAAAGCAGGTCTGACAAAGACGCAGCTGAGCCTCCAACAGCATGATGGGAAATTCCTGCAGATCCACACAAAGGACCTGTGCCAAACATGTCAGAATATGCAACAGCAATTATACAAAAGGAAGACCACGACAGAAAATACAGATGCCTTCCATAAACGTATAATGCACAAATAAAAGGTGTCCATCTGTGCGTGAAATGTCATAGTCAAAGTGGTCCTATAAATGTTTTTAGCTGACCTTTCAGTGTGTTTCTACTAATGCTGCTCCTGCTTCCTTTAATGTGCAATCAAAACTACTGTTTTGAAACGTAGACACAAACCTGCTTTACTTTCAGTTAAACGTAAAGTGGTTTTAGTGAGGACATAAATTAGACAAACTACCCGTGGATTAATATATTGATCCTCATTTGAAATGAATGACATCAACTGTCAGTTTCCAAAGAGGAACACATTGTTCTGTTGACCGGGTAAAACAAAGATGACACCTGTTTTACATTTACAAGGCCGATTCATAGCTAGCGTCTGTTCACAACGAACCAATTACAATGACAATGTTATGCTTAATGACAAGGAAAACATATAAAACTAAAGGAAGATCACCATACCTGCTAAAGTCTTGTTTCATAACATTCTTCTTCTTCTTCTGCTGCTGCCTCATTGGCTGCAGCTATACTAGCGCCACAGCTTTAACCCGCCTTAGTAAAGTTAACGCCCAAACGTAGCATCTTGGATTTCAGAATAAAGTGCCACTTATAAACAATGACACAACGTTTGAGGTTTAGGGTCCTCTGACAGATATAGACGAACGATTCTATATAATAATTGTGTCTAAAGTGCAGCTACATGTAATCTATTTTTTTTTTTTTAAAATCACAAGTCTGGATATAATCACTTTTTTATTGGGCAGTTGAGGCGGAAATGAGCCGGAAATGAGCCGTTTCTTCCGGTATTTTCTTGGCTGACCAACAGCCAATGCCGCTCATTTTCATGTTGCCTCGTTTGTAATTCGGGCTTGTGTCCACGTTGGTGATAATGAGTAATTACTCCTCAACCTTCTGTCAAGAGGAAGAAACTCCGTGTGTACCACAAACTACAGGTACGAAAAACTACGCATTTGTTATCTGTTTTGTCCTCAAATAGTGTTATATTACATTTTATACAGACCTGTTGGCGTTACAGATTGCTGAAGTAAGTTTGAATAACCGATAGTTGTCAGTTGCTGTTGTCTTTAAAGATTTCTAAATCAACTAATGAATCTGATTTGATACTTTATTGTCTGAGGTGATAACTGACGCCTGCAAAATGGAACGAAATAAGAGATGTCATGGAAGGAGACAGCTATAAAAAGGTCAAAACGAAATGAAAAAGCTGTATTAAAAACATTAAAAAACAATTTGTGTAGTAAACGAAGTAACGTCGGCTGAGAAAGGACTATTTTAATGCAGGAGAATTTAGTGTATTTTAAACCCAATGAGCGGTCTTAGACAAAACACGTGCAGCTATTTACTTGTGTATCTTGGTGTGTCTGTGTTTGAACATTGGAGGGAGAGGTTTCACCGTGAACTTCACACCTGCTCTCCAGGATCAGCCTCTTTACACACTTTCAAAGTTCATATTTTATACCAGGAATTCATCTATTTTCTGTGTGATGTTTACAGACCCACAGCTGTGGGACCACAGACAGGGACCACCTGATGGTCCACTGATGATGGACCCCGACGTGTCTGTGCTGCTGCACTGTGCAGTCTGGAGGGGGCTGCTGGAGTCCCAAGTACAAGTAGAACTCTCTGAAAGGTTTGAAACTGTATATATTATTTACTGTGCGTCGTCCACGATGTGATAGTATATTAGTCAATAAATACAATATAAAATCCAGTGAAAGAAGCGCCGTATTCTTTTGTCTTTTCCCAGATTTAACAGGCAGACTGACACACTTTTAGAAAGTGAAATCTTGGCGATGTGGACAGAACGGGTGTCTAAAGAACCGTGGCTATTCAATGGGTCCAAGTTCAGACTGCACTCTTTCTGCTTGGTGTCTCCTCCTAGTGCTTCACTGTCATCTTGCTGTAACCAGTTGCCCCATGTCCCTATTTTAGAGGCGCAGGATGAGCAGAACAGTGAACCTGACAGTTGGACAAAGGGGGAGGAGAATTTCTCTGCTGGGGATTCTTTGCACAACTCTCCTTTGTGGAGTTTGAATGAAACCAACAAATGTCAGAACCAGAGGAAAAGATCCGAGAAGCCAGTAGATGAAGAGTCCGAGCCCCTCCTCACCCTGAGACTTGGTCTCACCTGCTACAAGGACTATCTGGGGACCAACTGGTCCAACAGAGTGTCAGAGCTGTGTCAGATGGGAGAGACCGAGTTTGGAGACCCTTGGACTTTTTTGGCTCAGCCTCTTGGCGTGGGCGCCATCCTGTGTACACGGGACCAGCAGGTGGTGTTGATCAGGAGGAGCCACAAGGTGGCAGAGGCAGGTGGGCTCCTGGACATACCGGGAGGTCACCCAGAGCCAAAGGTGAAGGAACGTGAAAGTGAATTGAAGGTCACTGACATGATTGATGGGCTTTACTCCACTGCCCGCTCCCCAGGTGGTGTGTAAGCAGCTCGGCCGTGCGGTGTGTGAGGAGCAGATCATGGTGGACATGATGGAGCAGAAAGCAGTCGTCTCTGAGCTGTTCTCATCAGTGTGTGTAGAGATCAGGGACGAGGTGGGCTCCGCTCATTATAAATCAAAGGGAAAAACAAACATTTTCTATGTTGTTGTTGAACCAACTCAAAAAGGTGTCTCTCACTCCACTACAGGTGAACATTCCACTCGGGTGCCTCAGACAGCCGGTCCTAATGGGCGTCGCCTTGAATCACACGAGTGCCGGAAGGCCCAGTGCTGAGTTCTATGTCAGGTACTCCCTCGGTTATACAATACATTTGTTTTGTGCCACAAGTCATCAGCACGTTTTTATTCACAAAGATTAGATTAAATTAATCACCCACATTTATATTAATATCAATACAATTTTAATTGGCTACATCATTTTTCATTAAATAGTTCATGTCTTCACTAAGAGCTCCAGAGAGCACTGCAGACATTAATACTGGAGCAAAGGAGCTTAAACTTGAGATTCTCTACCAGGGAATCTTCATGTTTCGATCCTGTTAAAATAGTCCCAATGCAGACACTTGAGCGCACGTTTGCTGTGAGGGGAGGCCACATTGTGACGGTCGTTTCCGTCTCCTCAGCTGCTCGCTAACGTCTGAGGAAGTCAGAAAGTTGTACTGGAAAGGAGGAGCTGAAGCCAGCGAGTCCACCGACATCATCTTCCTGAGCCAACAGGTCAGCTGTTTGGTTATACATTTGATCCTCATGCTTCCTTCTTTTAAAAAAAAGTGTAAAATAGCAAAATTGTTATGTGAAAAAAGCTGCATTTCATCTTGAATTTTACAGGAGGTGTTGGAGCTGGACAGACACAGCCCTCTGTGGACAGAGCTCTGTCCTTCAGCTAAAGGAGCCATGTTGCTTTATCAGACAGTGAAGCCTGATGGGGAAACAGTCATCAAACCACAGCGGAGGACAGATAAACAGCATCAGCAAGTGCATGAGGGAGTCCAAATACCATAAAAGCACAGTATTTTTTCCATTTTACAGCAATAATCTGTATCATTTTCAATAAAAGACTTGTAGAAATGACAGGTTTCAGTGTTAAAATACTTAAAATCTTTGAACAATGCAGCGAGTGTAAACATGAACAGTCCTCGTGATTGAGCGGCAGCAGCTGTTTGTTCACCAGTAACCAACATCATTATAGTCTCTGTAGTAGTAGTAGCCAGGGTCCTGATAGGCCACATTCCACTGAAAAAGAAACAAACCGGAAGTCACCAAAGCATCGAGGAACAGTACCTAAAGTAAAAACTACCGTCTCTACCCTGAAGCACATTTCTTTTCCTGTTTTTTTGCTCATAGCTTAAACGAAATTACGGTTTATGTGGGTTTTTGCAGTGCTCACATATCTCAGATGCTGTGCCGACGTCTGCGTGTTGAGTCTCGTGTCATTCAGGCCTACAGACAAAAAATAAAAAAATCAAATGAACTTGGATATGAAAGCATCACATCATCCTGGACAGGCTACGCCGTGCTCTCATGCTGACCCCGACAAGCAGCCCACTGCGTCCTGTGAGGGTAGGGTCTTTTTTTGTGAAGTTTGGGTCTCTTCTTCTCTGGTTTGGGGATGGGGGGCAGCAGCCGGTGAGCCTCGTCCTTGTACTCCTGCAGCAGCTTCTGGGCCTGTTCCTGAGGCAGCTCCACGTACAGCAGCTCCTCCAGCAGGTCGCTCTGCTGCTCTGGAAGACTGCAGCTGACTGGAACCAGACAGAAAAGCCTGAGTTATATTTAGCTTATCGTCACCGCGGCCTATTGGTCCCTCTGAAATTAAAGCAGACCTTGTAGTTTGAGCAGTGCGGTCTCAGGAATCGGCTCACTGCCACCCGTCTGGTGCTCAGACAGACGCCTGTTCCACTCGCCAGCCGAAGGAAAGACGACCACCACCTTCCTCCTGAAACCACCAAACAGCTGTAGCTTGTACCGACGTGCAGAGAAGAGGATGTTGCACTGAAGAGCAAAAACAAGGAAAAAGAAATCACCTTAAAATACTCAGAATACCTTTACAATTTCTGTATTTTTTTTTTAGAGATTTACCTGATCAAGAATGTAATTGCCAGGAGTCTGTGCAGCCAGCTTGATCAAATCTGTCAGACACTGAGCAGCCTGCTGCAACTGGTGCTCCCTCTGTCCACCAGTCTACACACACGCGCACACACGCACACACGCGCTGTGATCAGCACACAGGATACAGATTATCATTGTACCTGAGCAGAGTGCAGCAGTTTGACTTACAATCATACATGACAGCAGCTCCTCCGTGCCCAACAGTCTGTAAAGTTTGTCCGGATGTTGCTTTGTGTGAGTCCGGGCCCAGCGGCTCTTACCAGAACCAGGAAGACCGACCATTAATAATACCTGTCAAAAGAATAAATTACTCTAAAAATAATTGGCAACATAAAACATCAGGTGGAACTCCAATGAAGATCTCCTACCTCACACTGTGCTCCAGATCTAGGAGCAAACGTGCTGTGCACCGACTGTCCAGACGGAAGAGTTACCAGTGGTGTAAAGCCTGTGCGACCAGGGTACCAGGGAGGACCTGTGGGGTCCAGGTGGAACCTGACGGAACAGCCTTTACAGAGGACGTGAGGAAACAGAGGACGACCTAATAATGCAGGGCTTCTCAAAGAAAAAGCTACCCCCATGAAACGGCCATTCTTATGGAAAGAGATCTCAGTAGCATCTGTAGAGAAAGACTAACACACAGACAACTTGGATCAAAAACATTCTTATACAACATTCTATTGTGACAAAAGAGAAGAGTCAGCATGTGACTCACAGCGTAGCACCCAATGATGTCCCCCACAGAGAAGGGCTCCCCAAATTCCTGCTCTGTCCCACCTGACGCTTTTATACCATGTCCGTCATACGCAAAAGACTCTTCATCTCTACCTGGCATGAGACAATAATAATAATAATAACAACACATGTCCAGATAACTCCTCCAAGAAAGGATCTGGGGAAACTATCCTCACCCAGCAGTAGAGAGGTGTCAGGCGTTGACCAGCCTACTCTCAGTCCATGTGGGCACTTATCATCTTTATAGTCCAGCTGTGTAGTCGACCACGTCCTCTCCACCCTCACCTCAAAGCCCACCCTGCCCTGCAGCACTCCATGGGTGAGCCTGCAGCCCGACCACAACAGCGGGAATCGATCCCAGAAGCGCGGCTGCCCGCCGGAGCCATCAGGATGCACCTCAAAGTGAAGGTGGCTGTCATCTGTGCACGCAAAAGAACTTTTGAGTTCAAAATAGCCAAAGTTACCTTTGTTTCAGAGCTCAATCCAAGACCATACAGTTTCCAGGTCTATTCTGATCCCCAACATACCAAATCAAAATGCATTTGAAAACTCACGTGGATTTATTCGAACTTTATCTTCATCCTGTGCTTGTGTGTAATCCAGGTTGGCAGCAGCTTTTGGGGATCTGGCTCTAGTTGGGAGGAGAATGTGCAGACACCCCTCTATCAACATGCATGTCAACAAACTGAATGTCTTCATTATTTAAGTAGACAGCAGTCACTTTACCACAATAAACTCACATTCACGCTGTGATGGGAAAAGTCTAAAGCTTTTAGCTGAGATCTCGGGAGCTTGCTTTACCTTTTGTATCGGATCTCTTCTTTGAACTCGTAGAACGCTCTCCCCCTGCCCCTCACATCCGGCGGCTGAGCTCTACTGGACTCCTCGCAATCCTCTTCGCCCCCCTGCTGCATGTCAACCTCTCCTCCTCCCACCTGATGTTGTGGGACACACGCTGGGATGAGTTCGGAGGCTTCCTGTGCTGCACACAGGTCGGGATGGGTCTCTGTCTGCGTGGCGGAGTCTGCGAGCTCTTTGCAGCGGTCCTTTCTAGCGGAGGCACCGGTCTCCTCCTTCCGTGGTTCAAGGGTGTCCGCGGTCTGTATCATTGAGATGCCATCGTTGACCACGGTGTCATTTTGTTTTAACTTTTCCTCAACATCTCCACATGTTCTTGCCTCTGAAGCGGACCACAGCCTAGTGGCTAGTTCAGCTTTTAGTCCTTTGGCGTCCAACCCAAGTTCTTTTAGCTTCGACCGAAGCTCGGGCACTTTTAATTTTTTGATGTCGTCTAACTTCATTTTTGCCGTGTTAAAAGAAAAAAATCCCTGTCAGAAGCAATTTGAGTTAAAGGAAATAAGTTAAAGAAAAAAAAGAAAAAAAAGAAGCTGATTGAACAAAACAACACTGGTTCAATATGGTGCCCTGGTTTGTGATTGGCTGTCGACTTCTTCTTCTACTTTCTATTTTTAACCAGAGCAGGCGCTGTCTGCAACACTGCCACTAAACGGTAGGAACCTGTAACTACAACTGTTAGGGTTAGGGTTAGGTTTAC
The DNA here is from genome assembly GCF_901000725.2 of Takifugu rubripes. NCBI lineage: Eukaryota > Metazoa > Chordata > Actinopteri > Tetraodontiformes > Tetraodontidae > Takifugu > Takifugu rubripes. The sequence goes on along the minus strand of NC_042298.1, from coordinate 3,754,600 downwards.
AGCACCCTTTTTGGACGTTATTACTTAGCTGATTTGCAGCCAAAACATATATATATTAGTAATACTATTAATACTAGAAATCTGCATTCATTGGTGGGGTGTACTTATTTACCCTGAGATGTAACAGTGAAGGAACATATATTCATTCAGACAATGTAAAAACTGTTAAAAGTAAGATACCTGGCATCTGTGTGATCTGGAAATATCTCCTTTCATAACATTCCCGTCATCATCGAAACATGAACTGTAACTACATTCTTAAAGACTCAGAGGCTTTTTTATTTTTACAAATGAGACACATGGGGAAAAAATGAGAACTGGGCTCAGCACAAATACATGTAACAGATAAAAACCATCAAGGTCATTTCAAGTTAAAATACAAAAACACATTTTATATTACAATTCATGACACACTGCCTTATCTCTCGTCAATTCAGATTACTTTCTCCACTGTTTGTGTTCCATTGCAACCATGTCTGTCAATGATAACAAGAAAGAAACACACAACTTTGAATCATTCATTTATGTAAATCAGCAAAATGGTAACTTCCTTCCTTGTCATTGAACCATTTGGCCTTCTGCACAAAACCCTCTCAGAAACAAAGATCCACACACATTTATCTCCAATTTACTCCACAGCTTGTGAACATCACGTGAGAGAGTTTCGCTGCTTCATTTAGGCCCCGAACGGCTGCGTCCACAGAAACAGCATCATGATAATCATTGTGAGAGGCAGAGACTTGTTCTTTGCAGCGAGTTTTCTATTACGCAACAGAACATTCGGGTCACGCTCACACAGTGAGCCGGTTCCTCACACATGGAGGCTCAGTCGCACGTCAGTGATGCATCTGACTCCTCCAGTCAGCAAACATGACACATACATTTAAATCTACAAAAACCCTGTAAAATGCAAACACAACACATTCAATGTATTTAAGGATTGTTGCATTTGAAAACAACACAAAATGAGCAATGACTTAAAATAATGAGCTTTAACTTGACTTCCCTAAAATCCCTTTTGTCATAAAACCAATGGAGTTGGATTGTTGCTGTTTTGATGCAGTCACACATATAAGCTTCTTTCATTGGGAACTAGACTAAAACAGAAAAAACAGAAGCACGGCACCACTTTGAGGGTTTTTTCTTTTAAAGATCAGCTTGTTTCAATAATTTAAAGCAAAAGCTTGTTCAGGTGAATCCGTGAAAACAAGGAACACAAATACATGCAAATCTCTTAATTCTATGCTACAGAGGAGAAGCAGAGGGTGTTTATTGTTCTACCTTTAACAGTCAAACTAAGACGGTGGGCGTTGCTGGAGGAGGGGAAGGGGATGTGCTCTCAGACGGACTGTGACCCAGCAGCAGCTCCTTCTCTCTGGGACGGCACGGCCTGCTGATGTGCTGACTATGAGAGTGGTAGAGCCGCAGGAAAGCCAGGATGGACTGAGCCAGCCACAGAGCTGTCACGCTCCACAGAGACGCCTAAGGACACAAGTTAGGGACAGAGACAACAGTCACATGTGCAAAATGAAAACCTTACAAGGAATTCAGTGTGCAGATGTGCAGATCACCGACGCCAGAGTGGACATGTAGCCAATTAGCAAGGGTTAAACAATATTATCTGTTGAGCATTATGATAAAATCTGACTGATTATGACAGCTAATCTCGTTAGTTGCATCAGTAGTCTGGGTAATGCAAGGTCAGCTAACTTAAAACATTAACTATTTCATTCTGAGCAGTCCTACCTGTGCCAGGTTGAGCTCTGTGTAGAAAGACGAGGTGTCCACGTCCAGATACAGAGGCATAGACTGGGACTCTGCACAGCTGAGTACAAATCAATATGAAAGGGATAAGAGAGTGATCACCAAGCACACTTCTTTACCCATCTCTCTGTATCTGGTGTAGAATTATCAGCCTGCCATAACTATTGGGAAAAACTCCCCAAGAATATACACGAGGGTTCCACCAATACTTGAATAATGTTTATCATATACCTGAATGGTTGCATGTTCTGATTGGTGACAGTGTCACACCAGGAGGACAGGCCCAACGACAGGATGAGACTGGCGCCCCCAGACAGGAAGAGCAAGCACACGCTCAGCAGCACCGTCAGGAAGGATGAAAACAGGGTGCTAAGAGGAGACACATGTGGCAGACGGCTTAAAAAAATAGAGTTAATGCTACAAGTGCTTGTTAATCAGCAAGTCAACCCTTTTTCTCTTGTTTATGATTCGGTTTGACTTTCATTTTCAGTTTCAACTTTATTGGGCCATCATGAGGTGCAAAATGAAACATTGACAAAGAATAAATACATTTACTGTTACAAAAAACCTCTTACTTAAATACTTTTAAAAGTACACTGCAAATCCCTTGAATTAAAAACATTACTAATGTGGAAATAGAAAATATTTACAAGCCTTTATGTAATTGTTACATCACTGTGCAGCTGTTGAGGGTGGCCCTATTTTAATTACATTATAATGCAGGAGGAGCATAAACTATTAGGTTAGGTTGGCATTACAGGGCATTAAAATGCAGAGAGTATAGGTAAAAATAACATTTAATATCTCTACACTGAGTGGGCCCACCACACTATAATTCTTATATTTTAACATTGTGTACACTATAAATCTTCAGCATCTTCATGTGGCAGAATAGAACTGCACTTTTTGTCACATTCTGCGTAATCTGTTTTAGCGCATTGCTTCAGCTAAATAAATAAATAAATGAAAAGATTTAGGTCAGTCATTTCCAGATGTGTGTCAAAACTCACTCGTCATGCCGCCCGTGCAGATAGAAGAGGCACCTCCATCCCTGCGCAGCGCCGTAGAGCACCGTGAAAATACCGACAAATGTGGCGAACTGACAGGCTGCCGGGGGCCCCCACTGCTGCACCACCAAGTGAGAGACGTCTGCGGACGGGCCGGTCGACCCGGCCGGGTCATCTACTCTCCAGTACCCGGTAGAGAAGAGTGCGCATCGGCCTTTGAACGCAGAGCCATTGAGAGCCATGGGGACGACCACGAGTAGACCCGCCACCACCGAGAGGGCGTGAGCCGTACAGTGAGCCAGTAACAGCCGCCGGTCCAGCTCCATGCTTCAGGCGTGAGTGGGGTCCCGATGTCTAATCAAAAGTTCTATAACGTCAGCACATCCCCGTTCATCCCCAGATCACGGTCACCGGGCGGATGGATATTTTAAGATCGCTGGGTGGGGCGCGGCTGTCTGGGCGTTACACAACGCCCCTCTGGAATGATCCACAAACGAGAGGAGGCAGAGGAGCTCTCACTCCAGCACAAATCCCGGTCATCAGAGCGTCAAACCCCCTCAAACAGCACGCATGTTCAACATCCTTTGTAACTACGAGATATGCTCCTACTTCCAGTTTTGAATTTGTTATGGATTTTGATTTACACGTTTTCATAATTGTAGGCGCAATCAATTTATACCAACACCTTTATTTGTTGTACGTGCAAAACGTGCAGTATGTGGCGATGGGTCCGAGTGACTCATCCTCTTAAATAAGCGATCACCGGTTGATAATAATTCCTGTAGTAGTGACGTAGTAGTTCGTCACCAAAGCAAAACGATTAATAAAAATAGGATCTGACCATGGACAACGGGCTGAATGAAATACGTAAATAGGACAATTTACTTCACGATTTTACTGATTCATAGATAATAAAACATGATTAAAAAAGAGACTTGTCAATAATGTGAAGTATAAAAAAAGCCTTACCGCCACCAAAAAAATAATAATATAATTTAACTGAGAACAAAGCACTTGGAGTGCGTGGACTATTTATAAGGTAATAGTCAGAACCCAAAATCACTGTGGCTCATAGGCCAACAAGCAAAACACCATTAAATCCCCTGACCTGAACTCTCATTATATAGAGTGATCATGAACATTTAGCACAAACCTGGAATGAATCAATTCAAATGGCAGTGAAACGATTCCAGAAACGTGGAACCCCTGGCACAGCAGAATGTTTTTAATACCACTCCTCCCTTTCTAGTGCTCCCAGTCTCCCTGTATAAAGCAACACCAGGAGGGTCCTGGATGCACCTCACATGCCGCCTTTGGATGTGCCAGATGTGCTTCATCCTGAGAGTGTCAAGAAGAGGAACACCCAGTGCATCATTCCCCTTGCCAGTCATGAGCTCCATAAGAAGCTGATCAAGGAGCTGATCAAGACGGATGTCTCCTCTCCACGGGTCCGTCTCCTGCAGTGCAGTGCAAGCTCATCTTGAGCGATGTCTTTGTCCAACTCCTGGTCAGAGAGAGTGGGCCAGCCCTCCTGCAATGGTTGTGACCTCTTGGCCCTTCTGAGCTCCACCACATCTGTATCCCACTCAAATATGCAGGCTGACATGCGTGCCATGAAAGTGGGGTACGGCTGATGTGCCAAATGTCTAGACGGACAATCAAATTTGACCACCGCCTAAATTTGGCCTTGATCTTGTTCTCGCCCACCTCTTTGCCATTGTTCACATAAAGGAGGATCCACACCTGCGCTCTGGTACCTGAGGAAGTCATGTTGGTTCATTTCGTTTTTTTATTCTGAATCCATCCATAATGTCACTTTCATTTTTGCAATTCTGGTAAGCAGTTTATAACATGTGCTTTTAAATAGCTCATAGTTCATCAGTATTGTCATTATTACCTGTCCATCAGGCCTGCGGCCATAAGATCCAATGCTGGACCCTCACTGGCTGTTAGGACACTAATGAGTACCTGACCCATTTTGTTCCCCACAGAAGTCAGCCACCGGACAGTGCCCTTGGCAGGTCCACTGAGCTTCTTGGTGATCTGAAAATTCAAAAACCGTCAGAACATTTATGTAAAGATTGAGTGTATATTATTTGGAAGATTAGAGCTATTCAAATTCTAACCGTCTTAGTAGAGTCCATTTTTAAAATGCATCCATAGACTGAAGTTATCTTAGCCTCAATATCCTCCAGCCTGTTCAGGATATCTTGACTGTACACAACAAGGAGCCACTTATAGCTTGGTAACACCGCTGATACTGGGGGCTCCTAAAATGTGGTTGCAGCAGTCTAGAGGCATCTAGACGGATCACTCTGATGTCACAGGCATATCTTTAAAAAGGAAAAAAAATATTCTCTCTTTCTCCAAACTACATTTTGATGTGTAAATATGTGTAGTGAGTGCATATGTATGTATTTGTGTCGTGTACCTGCGTGTCAGGATGACCCTAAACTCTGAGCGGTGTTCCAGGTCCAGCTGCTGGAGAATTGCCTGCATATCAGGGTCTCTGTGACCAAGTTGTAATAGCGGTCAATATCAAGGACCTGGCGCACTCTCCTGTGAAGACCACCGCTGGCCTGTGGATGCCCATTACATGCTGGCTTTAAGCAGAGCAGCCGTACGGCAAAGGGGTTGGAGCCTGGTGGTACACCAGAGATGGCTGTGGAGGGTAATACCACAGCTGAAGCTGGTCACGCAACTCCAACTTTCCACCTGAACCAACCCTGAACAAAGCTGATGACACCCACTTGTGGTCCTGCTGTGGCATTGTCTTTGGCCACAGCAGTGGGAGAGCAGCAGAATGCTCTGGCTGAAAGGGGTTCTGTTAAAGTTCAGAAAAACAAGGAGACCTGCCTTTTAAGACTCATCCCATGCAATAGTTTAAGGCAAAACAAAAGTATCATCACTTTTATCTATTGATGTTGACTGTTTTTACCAGGTTGCTCACAACAGTATGATCCGTCACAGGCTGAGCAGGTGCTGGTGGCTGCACAGATGGTGGTAATGGGGGAGCAAGGAAGGTGTCTGGGGATGCGGAAACAGTTGGACGAGATGGGGAAGGTTGATGAGGCTGCTTTGGCAATGGGACAGGATCAGGAGATGGGTCGATGGCTGAAGCTGCCCCAGGACCCTCATGTCCCGATGCAGTCACTGGTACCTATGGGGTTATATAGATGTGACATGTTATTGTACATGTTTTATTTGCCACTGTCATACATTTGTATGTACATGCCAAACTTCATAATATGTTCTTATATTCACCTGGGAAGGTTTTCTGGAAACGTTCAGGTTTGGCTTTGCAGCTCTCACGTTTTCCACCAAGCCTTGATCTTTCAAACTTAAAATAACATATATCAAACTCATAAAACATATATCAAACTCATAAAACATATATCAAAATCAAAAGCCTTGGAAATTAGAGGCAAAACGTTGCATCACTATGTCATAAGATGTTTTTATGCTTGAAGAACATTTGGAGTAAGTAACTTTGACTAGAAATTAATATCAGTATGTTAAATTTACCATTGAAACATTTATCCTCGACCTTACTGGAGCAGTGGAGACATCAGTAGAGCTGACTGGACTTCTCTGGAGGAGGAAGGGTGACTGATGTGTCACCTGCATGGGTTGTTTCTGGAACAACAGAGGGTATCTGAAAAATACAGCACATACAATGAGTCAGTCAGGCATACGTATGTTAGACTGAATTAAATAATTGCAAGAAAATGATTTGGAGGCTTCATTTACCACAGAGAACGAGTGTGCAGGACGTGACACTGGCGAATCACCAGTGGATGCAGACGTGCTCTGGCCAACAATGCATGTTGAGGCAGCAGCAGCAGCAGGAAGCTGAAGAGTCACAGAAACCATCAAGAAATCATCATTTGCCCAGTACTAGCACATGTAAATTAAATGATCAAAAGAGTGTGAAATTAATACTGCGACTACTATTAACATTAATTCATATCAACAATTGTCTTTAATGGATGGTAATTATCATCAAACAGTTATTTTATTGAAACTTCACACCTGTGCTTGATTAGTGCCATTAGTGCCTGTGGGATCTGTATTTTAAAGCAATAAACTACGTTAGGGTGTTTTGGTTAGTTGAAGATTACAAAACCCAGAATAATATTACCTCCTGATACATGTAATGCCATTCTTCAGGTGAGGAACAGACCATTTATCTTCATGACCCACTGACAGAGCCCAGCCGATCCAGGTTGAAGTTAAGCCAATGTTTTTAATATGAAATCAAACAGTACAGTCCTCCCAGAAAATCACACACAACCAAAATAAAGTTGAATGTGTCAATATTTGCAGTCTTTCCTTTTAATTGTAGTCACCTTGTGAGTGTGAAAGCTGCAATTGCCCCCCTGTGGCTCTCTCACCAGGGTCCTTTGACCCCTCAGCTGCAGAGGGCACTTTTCTATCTGTAACAACAAAAAAATCTTACTCTTGTTTCACATGACATAATAGCTGACTAATAAATGTGTAAACACCCTACTGAATGTAACAGTTCACCGTGTTAAGTTCTTCCGAGGGATTTTTATCCTGCTAATAGTTATAAATCTAGATAGATTATATCCTTTCTGTCTATACCTGAGGGAAAAATGTAGTCTGCTATCTGAAATGATTAATGTAAGTCGTTTTAGGTTGGTCGTTTCACCTGAGTGTAAAGGTCATGCCATTTCTTTGGTCTGTCATAACATAACATAATGTTATAACATAACAAGTAATCAGAAACGACGCAGTCCAGCGTACTTCTGCCAAAGAAAACAAGCAATTTCATCGGCAGAAAAAAAAATACAACCAGCTAAAGCTCCGGCAGCAACTGCACAAACTTTACTGCAAAACTCCCGATGATCAAGTTACATTAGCGGTACAAATGCCTGACATGACTTGGACATATTGCATTAAGCATTTACGGTGATATTTTATGTGAAATGAAAAAAACGTAACGTAACGAATAACAGACCGCAATTTGCGCACGTACCTTGTCAAATTCCACGGAGATGTCCGGAATAAGCAGCGGGCAGACTTTTAAATAATAAATCAACTCTAGGATCGATTGGCTTTTCCAAAGATTGAGACCGCAGTTTAAGTTAAGGCGGGACGTCGAAAGATTGAATCGCGTATATGATTGGCTGTTGAAAGATTGAAAAGCGCATATGACTGGCGCATGGCTCAGCCCTCGCACGGGCTTGAGGAGGGAGGGCTCGCACAGTTGAAGAGGGAGGGCTCGCACAGTTGAAGAGGGAGGGCTCGCACAGTTGAAGAGGGAGGGCTCGCACAGGCTTAAAAAAACCTCGCACAGGCTTAAAAAAACCTCGCACAGGCTTGAAAAACCTCGCACAGGCTTAAAAAAACCTCGCACAGGCTTAAAAAAAACCTCGCACAGGCTTAAAAAAACCTCGCACAGGCTTGAAAAACCTCGCACAGCTTGGCTTATACAGCTTTTGGCGAAACCTCGCACTGTTCCACATTGGACTTGATGCTACTCCATTTATCAACTGTGAGTCTCTGAGATGATTAATATCAAACTAGACGGTGTAATTTACCACTTATGAACCGTGGTTATGTTAAATCTGTATTAATTAGTTGCTTTGATGGTTTGGATTCCATCCCAAAGGAAGGATGTCCGTCATTTCTTACTCATAATTTTGAAAACATAAAAGATGTGTTTTATTTTGATTCACTTTGTGGCTGTGTATTTAGTATCTATCTTTGATACCATTACAACATGACTATTTGGTGAGTCAATATCACTATAAAGTGTCTTTGGGGTCGGTTTTCTTGTCACAAGTTAATTGATAAAACAAGTCATTTTGTTTATGTATATTCCATTTTCATAATAATATTGAACTTGCAGAGTATTTGCACCTATGTTTCGTAATTGTCATCATATTAGGTGTGTAGTTAGATGTTGCCAAACTTAACTTGTCCATTCTGTCACAGTGAAATATCAGTTGGTATAAAAACCTCTCAGAAATTACAGGGACATTTGATGACACAGGACTGTGATGATGGTGATGAATCCAGACCTTTTAGGCTACAAAAGAGCGGGGCTCTCTGGAGTTTCTCTGGTCTTCCTGAGCTGCACATGTCTTCGTAACATGTATAGCCGCCTTTATAGCTGTGTGTTGACCTGCTCCATTCTGGCCTGTACCACTACACCAGCTACCCCTATTTCTACTTTCATATTGGAACGGTCCCAGTCGGCCCGCCCATATGAGCGGTCACATGGTGCACACAGTAAATAAAAGTCCGCCCCTGAATCCAGAGCTTTTGGGCTACATTTTTAACTTTGAATGGTGTTTCTAGTTAGATGGGGCTACGAGAAAACAAAACACATCTCCACCACATCCTCACTTCCTCTACATCCGTTTAGTTGATCACGGACACAATAGGCAGACTTGGGGGGGGGGGACCTTATGGTGATATTGACTCTGGTATCTTTGCCCATCCCTGGTGGTAAATAACAAAGAAATGATGTGCAGGTATTTCTAAAAAAACATTTTTGACCCCAAGGTCAACTGACTCCAGTGATGCCTGTGGAGCCCAACTGGAACCACCAACATGAGGTGAGACCAACCAGAGTCAGATTAAAGTGTGTTTTTACTCTCTGATCTGTATGTTATATTGAAGAAACAGGTCTGTTTGATGTTGGGAATTTACTGCACATTACATAATCTTGTTTCGACCAACCTCAGTTTTCTCTCCCATCCACCCACCCACCCACCCACCATCCATCCATCTATCTATCTATCTATCTATCTACCCATCCATCTATCCATCCATCCATCATCCATCCATCCATCATCCATCCATCCATCCATCCATCCATCCATCCCCCCATCATCCATCCATCCATCCATCCATCCCCCCATCATTCATCCACCCATCCATCCATCCCCCCATCATCCATCATCCATCCATCCACCCATCCATCCATCCATCCATGATATACACTGATCTATTCAATAGAGAGGGTGGAAAGTTCTGTTTATTTGTTTTGCACATGGTCCTTATTTGGAAAATGTTCTCTTCAAGTCTGAGCAGAAACCAGCAGGTTCCTCTGTGTCCATCATGAGGAGCAGCTCCATGAGGATCTACGGTGACTTCAACCAACCAGAGTCCAGGTAGGTAAACCAAGTTTGACTACTTCGTGTGTTTTACTAACTGGCTCAATCGACAGGGACCTGGAAATGATAACACACTGTCACACTACCAAATATAATCAACTCTAAATCACCAGTTGGAAGCTGATCCAGAATTGGATTAGACGATGTACTAGACGATTTGCTTTGTAATTCTACACTTTTGGTTTGTATTGTACGAGAGCACCTGAGAAACAACAGTGAATACAAACACGTCTGAATTCCACAGAGAGGTGGAATCAGTTGTGTTAGACTGATTCAACCTGACTGAGCTAAGAAAAGAAAAGGGAAGTCTTAATGGAAGAAAGTGTTGAAGCCTGAGACATTCATGTCAACATTAAATCACATCCAAACTGGACCAGTGGGAACTCTCAAATGGCAAATGAAACTCACAAGATTTTTTTATCCTGTTGCAGCTTCTCAGTGACCTTCGTGACTTCAAAAAGAAAGAAATGATTCGATTCAAGATCTGCTCGGTTCTTGGGGGTCACACAGCAAATTCTGGAGATGAGCCTGGAAACCTCAAGATGTAGATGCTAAAGCCTGAAATGTTTATTGGGCTGAATGGCCCATTTATACCATAGAGGCTTTCCCGTGTTTGCTGTTTTAAATTTAAAGAATGGCAAAAAATAAAACTGGCATTGTAACTTTAACACTTCAGTCTCAAGTGACGTCTTTTATTGGGCTCTTATGCTTGTTGAATCTTTACAACTGTGAAGTGACACCAGTGTCTCCGGTACTCCAGAGGAACTTGGGTGAGCTGTTTTTAACCTAACGTCCACTAGAGGGCGCTGATAGCTGATACAGCAGCCTTCACAGTTGGGCTCTCTGGAGTTTCTCCTGTCTTCCTGAGCTGCACATGTCTTCATAACATGTATGGCCGCCTTTATAGCTGTATCTTGACCCGCTGACCTCCGACCCTGCTGACCCACTCAACTCCTACACCAGCAGTTTGTTACAATTAATGTATTTCCACGATCTCTGCCGAGTCTCTCCTCTACCTGTCCTCCTCCTTCTCCTCTCTCTCTACCCAGCCGGCCAACAGCAGGAGGGTCCCCCTACATGAGCCTGGTCCTGCTCATGCCCTGGGATTCTGGAAAACGCCTAGAAACAATTTTGATTGTAATAGATGCTATATAAATAAAGATTGATTTGATTTTGATTTTATAACTAACGGATGATCAGCCGCTGCTTTTGTTAAGCAGCGGGCAGACTTTTAAATAATAAATCAACTCGAGGATCGATTGACTTTTCCAAAGATTGAGACCGCAGTTTGATTTAAGGCGGGACGTCGAAAGATTGAATCGCGTATATGATTGGCTGTTGAAAGATTGAATGGCGCATATGATTGGCTGTTGAAAGATTGAATGGCGCATATGACTGGCTGGGCTTATACAGCTTTTCGCTTTGAAAAACAAAGCTAGTTAAAAATAAAAGTAAAGAAGTAAGGAGTAATTGCAACATTGAATCATTGCAAAGCACTCAGTGTGAAACCAGTCATTTCAGTGATGTTACAACAAAATGCCGAAACCCGGGATCGAACCAGGGACCTTTAGATCTTCAGTCTAACGCTCTCCCAACTGAGCTATTTCGGCTACCGTACCAGACGTTAAAAGAGTTATCCTAATATAATTCTACTCTTATGATTAAAGTATATCTAATAGCAAATAATAAACGCGAAAACGTGATTTGAAAATGCATTTTTATTTTTTCTTAGTTCTGAATTGCAACGCGTTCCACCGTGACGTCAGTATCACGCCCATCTTGAATTATTCGTCGCAAAGGCTGCTGGGAAGAAAGGTCAAAAATCGACGGCACGGATTTACTGCAGCATTAAAGATTACCATTCTGGATAATCTATCCGATACCACCGACATAACTACTCGTATTTTCCTCAGATTTAACTAAATTTAAACACAACACCGCGACAACCGCGTCAATAGTACCGTCACTTTTTCTCTACAATCTTGTCGAAACTCGTTAGCTCTGCCTGGCTGGCTAGCATTGTTATTGTTTCCCTTTCATTTAGGAGCCACGGCCCCCCGCCGAGGCTGGGGTTCGGACTGTCCGAGTGATGTTTTACACTCCATCCTGGGAAGATGGATGAGAGGTCCGGCAGCGGGAGCCACCACCACCACCACCGGCTGCTGATCGTCCTGGTCATGGTGTTGCTCTTTGGCGTCATCATGATCCAGTATGTCTGTCCCAGCAGCTCGGAGTGCCAGATGCTCCACCAGTTGGGATCCTGGTTTAAAGACGGTGGTGCAGCTGGCAGTGAAATCCAAGACGGCCTCCTAAGGGATCCGTACATTGCAGAAGATGGTGCTTTGGTTCGCTTTGTGCCTCGCTTCAACTTCAGCGAAACCGATTTAAACCGCGTCGTGGACTTTAACATCAAAGGAGACGACGTGATAGTGTTTCTGCACATCCAGAAAACTGGCGGAACGACGTTTGGTCGCCATTTAGTTCGAAATATTAAGCTGGAGAGGCCGTGCGACTGTCACGCAGGACAGAAGAAATGCACCTGTTACAGGCCAGGTAAAAAAGAAACTTGGCTTTTCTCTCGGTTCTCCACCGGCTGGAGCTGCGGCCTCCATGCGGACTGGACAGAGCTCACCAGCTGCGTCCCATCACGCATGGACTCAGTAGAGGTTCCAGAGAACCTGTTCAGGTTAGTGAGGGATTTAAGAGTCCCTATATGTGCTTTAGAATGAAAAATAATCAGTGGCTCATATCTTGTGCAGAGTAACAGCGATGGGATGATGAATATTAATACAAAGTAACGTCTTTTTTTGCTCTTTCCAGTAGGAACTACTATTATATAACCATCTTAAGAGACCCAGTATCCCGCTACCTGAGTGAGTGGCGCCACGTTCAACGTGGAGCAACCTGGAAGGCCTCCTTACACGTGTGCGACGGCCGTTCGCCAACGCTGTCCGAGCTGCCCAGCTGCTACTCGGGAGACGACTGGTCTGGTTGTTCCCTGCAGGAGTTCATGGACTGCCCTTACAACCTGGCAAACAACCGCCAGACCCGCATGCTGGCTGATCTCAGCCTGGTGGGCTGCTACAACGTCTCCGCCATGGGCGAGGAGGCCCGCTGGGCCGTGCTCCTGGAGAGTGCCAAGAGGAACCTACGTAGCATGGCTTTCTTTGGGCTGACTGAATACCAGCGGAAGACCCAGTATCTGTTTGAGCGTACTTTCAACCTAGAGTTCATCACTCCTTTCACACAGGCCAACGGCACGCGCGCCTCCGGCGTCGAGGTGCCTCCCAAGACGCAACAGAGGATCCTCCAGCTGAACCAGTGGGACCTAGAGCTGTACGAGTACGCCCGCGACCTTTTCCTGCAGCGTTTCCAGGCGGCCAGGCAGAAGGAGCGCAGACAGGCCAGGGAGAGGCGCCAGCAGGAGAGGAGGCGTCTCCGTGGAAGGTTCACAGCGAAGCAGTGGGGGCAGCAGAAGCCTACAGAAATAACCCGTCACCCCGACAGACACTGGGGTGTGGCTGAGGAGCAGCAGTGGAGGAAAGATGGCGATGACGGCGAGTCAGAAATACTGTTGCCAGACCTGTGGGATCAGGATGAGAACACAACCATGGATGATTACATGGATAATGTAGAACAGTGGTAATAAGGAAAAACAAGCTTTGAAGACTATTAATAAGGATTGTGCCAAGCTCTGCCTTGTTGTGTTGTTATTAAAGGGAAATTCTTTTTAATATATGCCTTATGTACAATCATTCCTTTTCTTTAACCATGAATCTGTAAAGCAATTTTTAATACTCACTGACAACCGTAATGATCCCCCTCGGTGAGCCGGGTGTAGCTACCTGCGGTCCACAAGCCTGGAAGACTGCATTTTAGACGAGCATGACCTGCAATTTAACTTGATTGAAATGTTTATTTTTTTATTGGTTACATGAAATATACATATGTGCGCTTGAGTTTGTGATTTAAGCTGTTTTAAAAATTGTCTCCAACATCTGTTTTTCAAATGTATGTGAAGCATCTTTTGCAACAGAAAATGGGAATGTTTTTTTAAAAAAAAATAGGAATCTAAATGTTTAGTATTAAGTGATTACGTTGTACACTGGCTGAATGTCTCAAGTTTCTGTCTTATAAATTATTTTACGTGAGTGGTAGCATTTTTTATGTTGTGGTCACTTTTCCACGGCGGCCGACAGGTGGCGCTAAAGTGTTTTTGAAAATCCATAATATCATTTTTTGTATACATTTGATTAAAGCGATCTAATGCGATCTTCTTTCAAATCAAAATAAAATACAACAGCATAATTAGCACTAAGTCAATTGAAATGCCTAATTTCATTTAGATAAATGCCACTTCTCGTGTCAATAACAATCCTGTTTTACATCTATTAACACTGTAGTTTAGATGCAAAAATGAAAATGACATTTTCGCTCATTAGGCATTATACGCAATCAGTAAATTCATACCTCTTGAAATGATGAAATCACTGTGATGCCAAACGCACTTACAGCTACTTTATAATTAAATTTATCAGGAGCCTGCAGCCGTGCTCAGCCTCACAAATGGAGGTAAATCCTCAGCAAGCAGCATTTTTAGACACATATCAACCGGGGAAAAAACACAATTCACCCGTAATTTATATCTTTAAAACGACACCCCAGTGTCTCCCTGGAGATATACATGTTTACTGACATCATGTTGAACAGCCCCGCTCGTTAGTAACACCTGATTTATTAGTGCGTTATTACAGCCTTTTCCCTGCCTGTGTTGTGCTTTTAATGTTCCGTGCCCACACTTGCAGAATGATGCTGGCGCCGGAGCCGTCGTGACTCTGGCTCCCTTCAGATGAGCTTGCACTGAGGAAAAAACACCCCATCATTGCTTCAACTCCTCCCTCGCCACTCAGACCTCCCTCTGCTTGTTTCTTTTAAACCTGTTACACTGCTGTCGTGCCAGCCAGCGTCGCATTTGGGCTGATTTGGTTGCAGCCAACGTCTCAGCGGCCAGACAGACCTACGGTTGAGTTTATTTCTTCCGATTCTGTCATTTCCGGCTTGGTTTTCCCCTCGTTTGTTTTTGGCCGTTCTGGGGACATGTCCGACTAAGAAGGCGGCTTCGGGGGGAAATATCGTTTTCCTCAGCTGAAGATATCACCCCAGCCCCAAAAGGTAAGAGTCTGTGACCATCCGGCGTCCTTTAGTTTGCAGCAAAAATGGGTGATTTGGTTTAGATGTCTGTTGTTTCCTGCAGTAGGAACCTCCCTGTTGCACATGCTTTGGGCAGGTCTCTGCAGGGATTCAGGGCGCCGTGCGGGTTCTCCGGGATCCAGCGCTCCTGCACTCTCCCTGACTGTATGATAGGTTCTGTTTTGCCACTGTACCAGTGCAGCACCAGTTACCATCATGGTGGCTCATGTGTAACTTTGCATCTAGTCAAGACAAGTTCGTCTTCTCTGAGTCTTGGAAATCTGCACTGGTCTGGCAAGTTTCTCTTTAGTTAATATAAACAAAGATGGAGAGCTGTGCCAACACTGCAGCCTGTTTTCATTTCCTCCGAGGGGGCAGGTGCAGAGGCTGCTGTGGTGCCCTTCATGCTAATGGGGCAGGTAAATATTCGTGACCCGTTTCCATGTCGCAGCATTTGCGATGTTACAAGCGGGACCGAGAGTGGAAGCAGTCCAAAAAAAATGATCCAAAATATTGTTATATTCTTGATACTTGTGGATGGTCCTCTGGAGGATCCACCTGTGCCTTGACAGGGGCCCTCAGGTTGGGGCCACGTGTCCTCTACAAAGGTCAGATATTAGTCCCTTTGAACTTGAATCTGAGTCACCTGTTTTCACTGCTGTTGCGCCTCCATTTCCTGATGACGTCTAAGAGGTGTCATAGTGAGCATTTATTTCATTTTTAGTTTGTTTTTCTTCCGCATAGTTGAAAAACAACAACTTGCATTCATCTTCCAGCCCTCGTGATGTCTCCGCACATTTAAAACCCTCCGACACGGATGCATCTTCATGTCTGTGGGCAAAACGGCGGTGATTGTTGAACTCTGGCGGGAGCCTGAACGTTGTCCTGCGTGACAGGATCGACTTGTTATACGTTTGGTTGAATGAGAGCTGCTGTCTTAATGAGCTGAAAGGGATTACCAATACTTAACCTAATTACTTTGGTCGGTCAGCTCGGGGCTTTCGCTTTCACTCTGATTTATGATCTTCCAGCTTCTGCTTTTTAATCAGTCACCTGCTGGTTGTTGTTTCACCGTGTTGCCTTGTCACCACTGCCGAAACAGACCCCGGGCAACAGAACCGGTGTTTCACAACATTCTCAGGCCTTATCTTGTTCCTCGGGCCAATCATTAATCACCTTTTTAGGCCTGGTTGTCGGGTCGGTCAGACAGTATGGTAATGCATTAAATATGGTAAATATGGACAGTATGTAAATGCAGAAAATAAAAACAATGCTGTTTTCACTCTTCCGTGTCATTGTGTCACCTTTGAATGCAAAACGTGCGTTTTTACAGCCAAATGCTACGTGGCTAAACTGGAGCGAGTGACAGAATTCAGATGTGGGCTGTCTGCGGAGGTGGCACCGAGTCTCTGACGCCCCGTAGCCTTAATGACGTTGGCTCGCCACTGGAAGGTGTGCTGCGGTCCCCCGGTGGCGCTCTGCGTCTGACGAGGGTAGCCGAGGCAACGGCAGCCCACCGGTCTGCTGACCTCGGCTGGCTGCAGCGCCTCTTCGCCGATGACTTGGTGTGTATTTACTCACGGCCCAACAGATGATCGATTATGCTGCAGATTTAAGGTCAAATAGCGTCCAGGGTCGTTCACATGGGGGTATAAAGTTGCACAACTTTAAGCCTGAAACGTTCGCTGTCGGTGTCCGAGACCACCGCCGTTCTTGTTTCTCGTGATTACTAAATCAAAGGGAGATTGCTGCTGCTGCCAGAAGGGGAAGTAAAACGAACTATTCTGGTATATCGACTTGTACAATTACCTCTTTGTCTGCATCTGGTAGGTCCTGGCTGTTTTAAGCATATTAGGCTGAAGTTCTCTGCTGTCGTAATAACATTTGCAGAATCAAACCCAGCCCAATTCAGCACAGCAGACGGATACACGATGTCCTACAGGTTCTCCTGTTTGTCCCTGTTCTTTCCACTCACACCTCCCAGCTTGTTAATAAATACTCCCCCCAAAAGGGGAATGTCACTTTTCACCTACTCCACCCTGGCATGATTTCACGATTTTAAACCGCTCATTGTCTTCAGTCTCCTTGAGGGACCTTGATGTGCTGCCAAAGGAAAGGCCAACAAGCAAGAGCTCCATAACAATACCTGAACCGGGACTCCTGGTCATCCATGCTGTGGACAGGGTTTAACCTGGAACGGCCTCGGAGAGACAAGGGCTTGGAACAGTAAGATTAGTGTTGCCGAGGAGCATTTCAACGGTGTGAATCACCGCCTCGCCGAGCAACGTCATCAAGGCGTGCGTAAGCAGAGGCGCTTCACGCCGACACACGGCCGCACGCACCCCCGGGGAAAAGTTCCCACTGATCCCTGCGACCACGAGGAAGAGGAACGTAATAAACTGGTCCAGCTGGCCAGAGATGTTCAGCTGCTCATCTCCGCCTCTGAATGGTTCTGTTGGTCGGCACGTGTCTGCTCTGGTGCTCGAAGGTGGGCGTGACGGTCCAGATAGCACCCCCTCAGTATGCCTCCATCTCCCACTCCCCCACTGCAGTGCTCTCCTTCTGGGCTGTCCACACACACACACACACACACACAGGCACACACTCCCCCCTGTTGGTTCCTCCGTCTGTGTTTGCTTCCATCAGACACAGGCACTGATAATATCTGCCCCCCACCTCCCCCTATCCTTTATTCATCCTCTCTATGAATGTATTAGCTGGTGTGTCAGACCAAACGCTGTTTGGACTTTGTCTATTCCCAATAAAAACAACCAAGGCAAATTGCGTGTGTGTGTGTGTGTGTGTGTCCTGATTGAACTGACTCATTGATCTTTATCTGTATTCAGTCGGCGTCCAGACACGTCACTCTGCTCCCCGAGACTGAGTTGCTCAGCATTCTGCCCATGTAAGATGTGGCACAGTCGTCCACGTCGGCGAGCCCGATGGCGTCGCCTCGTGGTTGTGCTACAGTTTGAACGTTAGCTCGTGGCGCGACCGTGACTGTGCTGTACCAGGGTGGAGAGAGAGGGGGGGGGGGGGGGGGGGGGGGGGATCCTGAGAGGAACAAGGACAGATTCTGTGGAGAGCGGAGCTGCTGTGGAAACTGCTCCGTCATTGGTCGAGGGCGCGCTCCGCATGCCTACAAAAGCCGCTGTGAATGGCTGAAGGGTTTGGCACAGCAGCTGGAGCCGCGTGTGTGTTCCTGCTCTGCTTCTCTCAATTCTCCCTTTCGCGTTAGCCGTCCGTGGGATCATCTGCTGGGGGACATGCGTCCAGGTGACCTCGGGGATCTGTTGTTTTTACCTCGCAGCGCTTTATCCCTGCGGCACTCAAGCGCTGCACTTTTGGCTTCGTGGCTCTGAGGGAGTTGAAGTGACGTCTCTGTCCTGCCTGCTATCTCCCCACATCTTCCCTCTCTCCCTCTTGTAGCTCTTAATCAAGACTTAGCTTTCCCTTTCCTGCTCACTGCTCCCTCCTCTCTTCTTATTCGATCGTTTCCCGTTTGGCTCATCAAAATCTGCGCGCGGTTTCTCTTCAAAAGGCTGTTCAGTGCGCCGAATTAACCTTTGTCTTTCTGTGTTTCTGGTCCAGAGCAAGACGCCACGCAAGGACGTGTTGGAGAGAGGTCAGCGAGGAGGATGCAAATATAGGGATGAGAAAGAGACTGAAATAAAAGCAGGAAGCCGACCTCCAAAGTGCCTACGACAAGGGGGCTGTCTGCTGCTGCGTAGCTGCTGGATATGTGCTCTGGTGTGATTCTGGCCTTGAATGGAGGCTGTATTTCATCGTGACAGCCACGGAGTCGTCCACCGCTCGCTGCCGAGCGCCAGCCCGCACGTCCGCTGAGCCGAGCATCTCATCCCGCCCTGCGAGGATCCCCTCTCTGCTCCTCCGACCCTCCTTTTCGGACAGCCGACCAGCCCCGACGCCACAGCGAGCGCTCTGGTTGCGGCCATGCTGACGTGAATGTAACGCGGTTTGGAGCTGTTTCGGACGCGGACTCGCCGTCACATCCCCGGCATGCCAGAGTGATGTCCTCAGAGTAGATTTTTTTTTTCCTATGAGACGGAGCTGGCCTCTGCTCACAGTTACCACCCCTCTATCTCACCGCAGCGAAACTTCAGCTGCCGATTTTCCCAAGAGCAGCGGACAACACACCCCAAAGGACTCACCACCCGCTTCCTGTGAGGGGGGAAAAGAAAGATTCCTGCTTCTGTTTTCACAGTCTTTTTCAGGAGACTTTTTCTTACATCACCCTTAGTCACCCTTGCTCCGCTCAGGCGCCTTTTTTTTTTTTCTTTTCTTCACCTCACCCATCCGTCTCGCCGTTTGTGACGACTCCGATGGCCGTCAACATGACTATGGGCCGCGACACTAAATGGCTGACCCTGGAAGTGTGTCGTGAGTTTCAGAGAGGCACCTGCTCGCGGTCAGACGCCGAGTGCAAGTTCGCCCACCCCTCCCGGAGCTGCCATGTGGAGAACGGCCGAGTCATCGCCTGCTTCGACTCCCTCAAGGTAACGTCGCAAACAGATGCGACACACTTCTGCGCCTCCTTACACGTGGTCCTGGCAAGCTGTTGTTAGCATGAAGCCCACCACATCCCAAATTGAAAACAGATCTAGAAAGCAAATGAGTTAGTTTTATAGGCTGTAAATGGAATTTTACCTTGAAGTTTCCCCACACAATGGTGACTCAGGATGTGTTATACTGTTATAACAGTGCACAATTTATAACCGCTATGCTGTTATGACAGGGTAACAGTTATTCTGTTGTAATGCTTCTTGTTGTTGGACCATATGGTGACCTCAGACATGTGCTGAACATAAATGAACTTGTATAGAACGGTAGAAATACACATACTTTGACGCTTGGGATGGCAACAAGATTTGAGTCCCTTGTAAGGTGTTTTTGCTATATTTTGTGTTCCTCTTTGTACAGATCTGCCTTTTGTTTCCTCTCTTCTCTTCTTTCCCAGCTGAGTTCTGCTCTAGGTTTCTCCCTGTTAAAAGGGAGTTTTTCTTTGCCTTACCTGATTCAAGGCATGTAATGACATTGAATTTATATTGCTGCTGTTTATATCCAATTATATTGAATGAACACAGATTACCCACAATCCTTGACGAGTGCATTTATAATGAGGAGGCACCTACACTTAGATTGACATTATTTTTTTTAAAATACGACATGGTGCTCTGACTCTGAAGATATATCTTTGTGAACAGGTGACAACAAGCACACAGGAGCGTTCAGAGTTGTTCAAGAGGCTGTTCACTACCAGTGAACCAGCAAATTGAATCAGCAAATACCAGTAAAACCAGTAAACTAAACGGTTATCAGCCCTGCCACAGTGAAAGGGGACTAAAAATTCTCATTTACCTTGTAAATATGTTACACACCTGGTGACTTGAATGAAACAAGTGTCTAGTGCAGATTTCTGCCTGTAACCAGCCATGACGAGCTTGCATGCCAATGACAGCCAGGCCGTTTTAGTCCACATAAAGGACATTTTCATATTCAAGAAAGCTGAAACCTGTATTTTAATGAGCAGAAACTGGTTTTGGGAGCATAAACTAACAGAGACAAAAGGTAAAGCTGATCTGTATCCTCGGTCGTCCTTCCTTATAGCCGTGAGCACCATTTGCCAATTTCTGGTCCACCGGCCCATAACGTAGATGCGAGATGCTCTTTGTTGTTTCTATTTTCAGCTGTAATTTGACAAAAGGCCATTGTACTGATCCATCTGTAACGTGGTCGTCAACGTAGCTGCGGCCTCGCTCCGCCTCTCCACACATAAATTGATAAGTGATCGCCACAACATATAGATTGCTCTCAAACTCAGGAGACACCCCCCCCCCCCATGTGTGAGCTTTGGTGCAAGCAAAAGAGGAGCCGTGCGAGCGCAGCTGCCTTCGCCTCGTTTATTGAGTTAGAATTTATTATTCAGCCATTTTTCTATGTTATGTGTCCTCCAGAGCAGGATGGAGCGGGAGAGACAGGGGGAGAGAGGGGGGGGCCTAGCAACAGCACAGGAGTGTGTACTCATTGGATAGTTTGATCTTCCTGAGTGGCAAGGCTGTTTTTAGCACCGAGCAACAGCCTGGCTCTGCACTGGTAGCACTGATGATCCGCTTTGGGCCAAAAGTAGTGAATGTAAGCACGGGGGCATTTTTTTCGGAGTCCCGGGGGTCACGTTGGTCTGAGGGAGAGCTGGAGACGGTGACAGCCGAAGGTCAAACATCCTTCTTTATCCGCAGCTGCAGCGGGATTTCAGTGTGTCAACAGTCGCCTCCCCAACACTGTTTCTGAGCTCGCCGTTGTTCAGGATTATATTGGGCTGTTTCTGTTAAATACAAAGCCGCTCCTCCCTCTGCAGCATCGTTTCCACCCCTCCCTCCTTTGTTGATTTTTATGGCTATATCTGCTAATGGACACACTCATGGCTTGGGTTTTTCCCCCCCCCCACATCGGGCTTCTTTTCTCTGGACCAGCATTTGCAGAGGGAGGGGTCAACTCACCACCAAGTATTTATAGCGCTTTATCGCCGTCATCCCCGATCAGTGGCCAAGACGTCACACCCGCTCAATATGCCGGAGATTTGAGGCCACTGTGACGGGAGGGTGTCATGGCTGGTCCCCGGCAGAATCTTATTTCCACTGTGTGTTAGTAGAAAATTCAGACATTTAAAAGGCTGGAACGACCTTTTTCCAAGGGGCAGCAGGGTATGGTGACACGAGCAGATCATTAGCTTGTCAATACGGCCATCAGCCCTTAAAGTACCCTTGAAATCGAGGAGATGGTGCATTAGTCTGCAGATATATGCAGGTACAATTCATCCATCAGGCACGGGGATATCTGTAGCGGTGCTCGCTCCGTCCTCTGGAGACGGTCAGGATGGTAACGCAAACACAGGAGGAAGGTTGTTGAGGGATTCGTTTCGACGTCACGGTGTGATCAGGAGCTCCTGTTGTATTTCCTGCGGAGCTACAGTTGAACCCAAACTGGAACTTCAGAAGAATGCTCTTGTTGTGTGCTGCGATGTCCGCGCGCTGCCTTCATTTTCTCAGACTCTATCAGTGTCACGAGTGGAAATTTCTCTGCGTTGGTAGATTGTTGCCATAACTACCAGAGGAGATTCCAGACCAACTACTTGCCGCAGCTCCAGTCTTTAGCGTCTCCGCCTTAGCAGAGAATTTGAAAAATGTTGTTTCTGTGTCAAGTTAGAGATAACAGGACAACACAGCAGCGCCAGACCACAATATTCGGATCTGAGTTGGCCTCCCGTCTGATGCAGCTCCTCACTCACTTAACCTGCTTGAACATTCTCGTGGAGCTGTGACGTCATCATCACCGTCTGGCTCTCTGCAGCATGATGTCAGCTCATCTTCTCTGTTTCCTGCTGCCCACAGGTGGGTTAGGTGGTGGGGAGTGTGGCTAAGCCTGAGCGCGGCGACTCCAGCGGGTCACCAGCTCTGCTGCAGGGGCAGACAGATGTTGGCAGCTGGCTGCCAAGGGTGCAGTTTGACCCGTGGTGGTCCTGCAGCTTCATTTTTAGAGCCGGTTGAAGAAGGACGCTGCATGGATGACGGTCGGGGACTAATTTAATTGAACCTTCAGCTCATTCAATGTACAGAATATCTGTGCTGAAAAACATTAAAAATTCTTTACATTCGAGTCATAAATGGTCCCTCTGGAGTATTTCTGCTCATATTAACCTCATAGGTTCTATCTCAAATAAACCGACTGGAAATTGCTTTGGGCCAAACATCAGTTCAGCTCAATTGTGTTTGTGAGACCAAGAGGCAAGCTAATCCACGGAGCTGCAACCAGCAGCAAATATTGATGAAATACTACACATGGAACCGCCGTATCTGATGATCTGACAAGGACACTGGGAGGAGATAATTGGACACACGTGTGAAGGATATGTGCAATCCCAGAGAAGCAAACTGAGAGGGGGAAAAAAAGGAGCAATGATGCAAGAGGGCGGCAGGCCTTTAAAGTAAGCCAGGAAATGAATATAGTTACAGAGATGAAGACAGCTGCTGCGAACCATAAAGGATTATACCAGATGATAGCACCAACTGAAGCACATGAAACAGCAAAGCCTCAGGAAGAAGGTTCTCTGTGGGTCGGAGTCGGGCTGGAGCACGATTGTCACTTACAGATATTAAAAGAGAGCCACTTCCTTTGCTTTAAGTCATTGAAGTTAAACTCTGGCCAAAGCTTGTGGAATATTGGACTGTATAATGATTCAGAGCTGTTTTTATATAAAAGATTAAAAAGATTATCATGAAAAATGGGGAGACTTGGCCTCAGCCAGGTAAAGGTTCTGTGAGAACTGAGCACGTTACATGTTTTCATTCTTCAGCTTTATCTTCTTTTCACAGTGTTCATTTGTCTTCCGTCTCACCTCCAGTGTCTCAAGCGCTGCTGCGAGGTTCTTGCCTCTTTGTTTTGTAAGCTTCACATACGCTCGGGTCGGAGCTTCTCCTCAGTACGGTGGACTCGGGTTCATCTTTGCACACCTGGCATATTGGGACATTCGTCTCAGCAGATCCTCTCAAGCTCGGTCGTCCTGGATGGGGACCTTTGGTGGCCATTTCCTGGTTTGATTGAGGTCAAGTCAGGGCTGAGCCACTGAAGGACATTTACAGAGTTGTCCCTGAGTCGCTCCTGTGTTGTCTTGGCCGTGTCTTTAGGGTCTTTGTCTTATGAGAAGGCGAACCGTCAATCCCGTATGAATCTATTAAGTATACTCATCTATCATGCGTTTTGCCACTCTGCCACAAAGCTCAGACTGGTCGAACGCTGACATGATGCTTGACCTTTTGGGACTTTGTCCCTTCTGCACACAGGATCTCTGGGGCTCCACCAGAGTGAGCAGTGTGGAGCGAACTTTCAGTGTTTAGGATTTGATGATGGCGATATCTCACTGATAAAAATGCTAAATGTTTAACTTTGACTGTCTGCCAGTACAAACCTTTAATGTCGTCCCCCGGTCCTCTGTCCTCAGGGACGCTGTACCCGTGAGAACTGTAAATACCTTCACCCTCCTCCACACCTGAAGACCCAGCTGGAGATCAATGGGAGGAACAACCTGATCCAGCAGAAGGCTGCGGCGGCCATGTTGGCTCAACAGATGCAGTTCATGCTGCCTGGAGCTCAGCTGCAGCCGATAGTGAGAAATTCCTGCTTTTGAGATGAATTCTGTCGACAGAGAACGTTCTGCTGTAACTTGTTTTGTCTCTCGTATTTCTGCTTATGACTCTTTACTCAGACAACATTCCCAATGACGCACTCCCTGGCAACAAGTCCCAGTATGGCTTTCAGTCCATATTTGAACCACATGGGTCCAGGCATGGGCCTGATGCCTGAGCTGCTGCCCAGTACTCCCCTGCTGGTCCCTGGGAGTCCCACTGGCCTGGCAGCCATGTCCAACGGCACCTCCTCACACAAACATATGCGTACAGACAAGCTGGAGGTATGCAGCCTGAACGCAGTGGTTCAGTGTATCGGTATGATCAAAAGGCAAATCTTGACTAGCGAGCTTGATCGTTCCGCTAGGTTTGTCGGGAATTCCAGCGCGGAAACTGCACGAGGGGCGAGAGCGACTGTCGCTACGCTCATCCGCTGGAGGCCGGCATGGTGGACAGCAGCGAGAACTCGGTCATCGTCTGCATGGACTACATTAAAGGACGCTGCAGCCGAGACAAGTGCAAGTACTTCCATCCGCCGGCACACTTGCAAGCCAGGATCAAGGCTTCACAGCACCAAGCCAGTCAAAACACAGCGTCTGCGGCTTTGGTGAGTGATTACAAACTAAAAAGCAGCATCAGCTAAGGTCAACAACAACTCCTTGAGTAATCTGGTAAAAGATCTTATGTATGTGACATAATGATCCAATAGAAAAATAAGTTACACGTATAATATTTGCTTTGCAGAACAGTGGAAAGGTTTTGTTTCCATATTCAACCCATAATTGGTTGACCGCAGTGATCTAAGATCATTAAAAGTGAGCTAAACCAGTTAGCACGCCAACTGTAAAGGGGTGTTGTCAGTTCACAGAGCTGATATTCTCACCAGTCGTTAAGATTTAGTCGTTACTAAATTATACAACCGCTTTTGAGAGAATCATTATTAGATGAATAACAATTCCATTCCGTCCTTATATGGAATTAATCTTTGGGCGTATTTATATGAAAATTCATTTCCCTGTGATGTCATTTGAAGACTTTCTGCAGTCCTGCACTTCAACTTAGTTGCTGTGCAGCGCCCTCTTGTGGTAGCAAGAGGGCGTAATCTGGGGTGTACGGGTGCATTGGGGTGTTCACCAGGTTGTTTCCAGGATCTCCTTCCTAACCCTTCTCCTGGGTCTCTTCCTGGTTAGTCTCCACCTGCAGGCACTATGCAGCTGTTACCAAAGAGACCAGTCTTAGAGAAGAGCAACGGGGCTGCTGCAGGCATCTTCAACCCCAGCATGTTCCACTACCAGCAAGCCCTGGCGAACATGCAGCTCCAGCAACCAGCCTTCATCCCCACTGGTGAGTGGTGCAGTGGTGTGGTGACGCTGTGCTGACCTCGCCATCCCGTTCACGACACTCACCCTTCCTGTCTTTCTGTTTGCTTGCTCGACATTTGATGACAGAAAATTAAGACGTCAGACAGCCATTTTTACAGACACGTGATGGGTGATTGGATCCTGGAAATCTAAATCTAATCACTAATAAAAACGGAAATTTTAAATTATATGATGATTACTTCAAAAGTAAAATCTCTGAAGTCCGTCAGGCGTGAATTATTGATGTATGTATTGGCTGAATTATACAACACAGAGGTGTGCAGTCCAAACACCCACACAACTCCTCTAATGTAGGAAGAATATCCTGAGTACAAACGCTTTTTTAATCCCACACACATTTCATCTTCTTGCTGCTTGAATGTACGGCTCGGTGACTCTGTCATTGTCACACTCTCACTCTGATTTAATCCATGTTACTTTTATGTTATTGCAACTTGTTTTCTAAGGCCCTAGACTCAGTTTTTACTCAGCTATATTCAATATATTGATATTCTGGATCATCCATGGCTTTTATAATGTTAGTTATTGCACAGAAAATCTATTTTATACTTGTATTAAGACCTTGTTCTAACCCCCTAATAAATTTGTACATTGTCAGGCCATTATCATTAATCTTAATTTAAGGCTTAATGTTAAACTCAGGTTTCCAAATATAAAGCAAGAGTTCAGACCCCAAATATGTAGAAACAAACAGAACACAGAATTCTACGAGGCCTGTTGAGAATCTGCTTCTTCTCTGCGTCCCTGCGTGGTTGTTCATGCGTTTTCTCTCGTCTCTACCACATTAGCAACATGCTCAAACAGATTTTATGACTTCCTACTCATAAGGAGCCGTTGTTGTTATTGTTGACTATGATAAGAGCACCTGATGCTCCAGGAACAAACCAGTTAGCCGTTCATGCTTTATGCACAAAAAATAATCAAAAAAGAAAGTTTAGGAGATAAAAACAATCGGTGTTCTGATTTAAGGAGCATGAAGAGCTTTAGTGATAGCATCGTCATATATTTTGCACGTACTATTAATCATTGTCTTTGTCCTTTTGGTACTTTCACACGTATCTCTTGTCCATGTAAATACAATTATCAGATTTTCCAGTCTGATTAGATTGTATTAAGGTTCATTGCCTTGTCTAATTAATCATGTGTTGGTAAAACGGTACATTTCCTTTTAACCATTTGGCTAATGAAATATGTAATTTTCTTTATCTCTTTTGTTTTTGCATGTGTCTGTATACTTCATTCTGGCAATATCACTGGATTTGTGCCATAACCTGTGACCCTGCACATTTTGCCATGGTAACCATATCATTCCTGTCCCCCTCCCCACCCCCCACCCCCCTCCTCCCCCCGTCCACATCCTCGTCCTTTGTCTTTCGTCTGACTCGCCTGAATAAAAGTTCCCATGATGCACGGTGCCACTACCTCCACTGTTTCGTCGGCTTCGACCTCAGTCACCAATGTTCCTTTCGCTGAATCAGCCACCTCAGATCAGGTTTGCTCTTTCAGTTCTCCCTTCTTTGTGTAGTCGTCTTCCATCCAAGTTGAGAAAACCCCGCCTGTAGTCTCACTTTTATTTCTTCATTCCATCCTGTGATGTTTTTGATTAAAAATAAGAAAACATTTTCATGAAAACCGGACAGTTTTTGTCTTTAATATTAATTATTATATTAGCTGGTACAAATTATAACAAGGCTTCACCTAAACTAATACAGTGATAATAATTATCATCTGAGTCCTTGAAACATCTGGTGTGTTTGCTTTTGTAGTGTTTTAAGGAACCACCGGTCCTGTGTCATCAGTCCATGGCCATTTAAATATTCAAGGCTAAAAAAAAAACAAAAAACAAACAACTTTCATTACATGACATATTTTTGCATCCTGATTCACATGTCCATGACTTCTGAACTGTACCTGTTGTCTTAAATATTTAAAACATGAAGATTTCTCTGTATTCTATATTATTATACTCTAAATGTACCAACTCCTCCACTGCTGACCAGGTACCATCACTCTTCCCTTCTCTTCCTTTCAGTAGACTCCTCTGAGCTTCTGACCCCTGATCCGGTGGAGCTCCAGTGCGTTCCCATGGAAACCCATTTCTGTCCCGTCCCTAAACTTCTGGTTGCGTCTGCTCCCATGGCGCTGAACTCAGTAAGCCTTTCCCGAAACCTGAGTTAAATCCCCTGAAGCTTTCGCTCCGTCAGGGCGGTCGTGTTGTTTTTGTTTTGTTTTTTAACCCCCGAATGCAGCAAACACGTGCCTCAAACTCAGCGCACCGACAGAGCGAGGAAGAAAAACAGAAACTGCAGCGGTTCATGCAGTACATGCTTGGATATGACACCTTGGCTCACAATCCTGATGCATTGTGGTCCGACGAGGCTGAGCAAGGCTTGATTGAACAGCCACACACACACACACACACGCACGCACACAGACATATGACATTCCAAAGTCAGAGGAATTCAGACCATGATCACATTAGGTTTACATTCAGCATGGCTGTGGATGTAACGTGTCGTCCTGCATCTACCGTTCCGTTCCACATCCCGGTGTTCCTCATCTCACCCAATCAGTCGTTACTGAGTTGTTTATTTGTTGTTTGTGCCTTTGATTTAGCTGCTCAGCTGCAGCACAGGACACTCTGCAGCCTACATACAAGATTTTCTGACTAGCAGAGGGAACCTATGATGACAGGAGTAAAGCGATATCACGTGTTGGCCCAGAGTTCATTAAAAAAAAAATTGCACAAGGATCGCCACTTTAAATTTATATTCTTTCAGGAGTTTTTATTATTATTTAATTTCATAGTCTTTATTGGAAACTGGATGATATTGAGGAAATGTGAAATTGGACTGCTCAGATCAGTGTTTTCTGTCTGATTCGGGATTGTTTATGTTCTGAAGATCATTTTCCGAATGCTGAAAAAAATTGCTTAATGATTTGGTATCTAGAACCATCAATAAAAGCTGTCCACCCCTGGGAGGAGAAGCTTCAGCTCTGCCACATATCCTGATTTTTACCAGGCTCGAGTCGTGATGAAGGTTATGTGATGTCTCTGAGGATCAGGTCAAGGACTTCGGGATTTCCTAGACTTTTAGCCCTCATGTCAATGATGTCATTGTACAAGACTAAAGCTGAATTTGGTCCCTGTTGTTGTGCCTACGGTCTGCATGGTGAAACATGCAGGAATCTGCCCCGATGTCTGAAAACGAAAAAAAACCCTGAATACTGAGAGGTGTGGCAGTTGTGTGACTAACTGCTGTCTTGTGATATTTGAGTGGAGTACACACACACAAGATTTTTATCCTGTCTGTCTCTTTGGGGAGAAAAGCTTAGGAGCTGAGAAGCTCCTGCCGGCTTTATAAGTGTCAGCTTTTCTAATGACGTGCCCTTTCTATCAAAAGTCAGCCTGTTCTCGGCGTGGCAGCCGTACCCAGAATTCTTCATCGCAGCTTTGGATACTGGCTCAAATCAAATTCAAACGTGCCTCTTACATGTGTCCCCGGAACTGCTAATGTCAGTACAGAATGGACCATAGAGACAGTTGTGATATTTGCTCCATAATAACAGTGGTAAATCACATCTGGACTGCAGCGTCTTCTCTCAGAGTGCCGAGCTGTCTCATCATTTATGTAAAGACATAAATCAGACATATTTGGTTGGCTGTAAGTGCTACGGACATTAAGACATTTAACACTGACCGTTATTCATATTTTTAATATACTGTTATTGTGTTGTGAATGTATCTAATGCAAAAACTACACACGCTCCTCCAAAAGATGAGCTTGTTATAATGTAACGTTCACTTATATATAGACTATTTCAGAGATCACATAGTTACCATGGAGACACTGTGTTAAGACATATTAATGTATGTGTATAATTTGATTTGTTCTTAATGTCAATGAGTGGCGTAACTACTTTTACAAATACTTTTCACCCTCGGAAAATGTAGAGCGTAACTGGACATCACAGCGCCATTTTGTGCTAGTCAAAGGTGTAACCTACTTTCTGAATTAGTGAAACTAGATGAACGACACCAACACATACAAAAAAGGAAAAGAAATCAGCACTTGGTATGCGTCGCTTTTACACACTGTGGGTTGTGACATTAGGATTAATCTGTCGCTTACACAGTTTGCTTATCTGTTTCATTGTGTTTGATGATGCTCTTGTTTGTCTGCTACCTGTAGAGTTACAGTTTATCATAAATGGTGGAAATTGGTCATGATTAGTACAAATTGATTAAAGCCATCAAAACAAAACAAAATCCCCCCGAATCTACGACAATAAAATTCAATCAACTGTTCCTTGGCCCATTATAAATTACGTTAAAATTTGTTTCGATCTTTTCAATTTATTTATTCAGACGAATAAACAAGGGCGATCACTTATTACCCTCCTCGGCCGAGGTAATAACACAAATTAAGTCCTAAACACTACATGTGATGCGATGTTTCAAGGGGACACTAAAGAGGTGCGGACCGAATAGGGCAGGTTGTTAAGGGACACGTTTTGATTAATTTTAAGTCACGTGTTTTGATTTTGACAGCTTTTTATCCTTTATTTTGGATGGATTTATGTTCTACTACATGTGATGACTGGCAACTAATCATAAAGAGGAAAAAAGAGAGATATTTAACTTAAACGTAAAGGTCCGTCCCTTTATAGTGTCCCCTGAACCGTACCGTTCAGTACATTTATCTCCTTTGTTTTGGATTTTCAGAAATATGTTTGTTGCCCATGTCTAGTCTTTATTTAAAGCTAAGCTAACAGTCTCTTTACAGTAACACACAGAAGCAAGAGTGATGTCAACCTTTAGTCAAACCCGACAAAAAGTTTAATTCTATTGTATATGACGTATATCCAATACTCCCGAATTGTTGATTTAAGTATTATTTAGTTTATCTACAGATTAAACAATACACAGCCTTCTATATGTTTGTCATTGTAAAAAAAAATGTCAAGAAGTGTAATTTTGATACTTTTGTTTTTCAGTGTGTTGAGCAGATACATTTTTCTCTTCGTGATCTAAGCAGAAATTGTCTTCTCCTATTTAATGAAATTCGTGTTTCGAATGTCCAGACAAATGAATTTGTCTAAATCCTACAGCTTTGAAGAGACTAGCTTTGATTGACTTTCTCTTTCGCCTTCCTTTCCTCCCCTTTTAACATGATTATGCCTTCACTCGTTTCTGTCCTGCTGGAACAACAGAATACTTGATTCTTAAATTGTGCCTCTCGAAGGCATTTGGATATAAGTCGATTTAGATCTGCAGTTTCATGCACAAGGTTGTGTAAATTAGGGGGATTTTATGGTCACTTCCTCTTTGTAATTTTATCGTACAGCCATGAATCTTCACTGTCATTACTCTGGAATATGCAAAATGCTCTGATCTCATTGTGTCCAGTGAACAGATCCTTTAGCATGTGGACATTTAATCCGGTCCTGAACATACTCTGTTGCCTGGGGCACAAACAAGGGCCTTATATCTTGATCACTGTATAGTGATGTGATAGCTGAGTATGAAAGTGACATTATTAACCATAAGTTAGGCTTTTCTTTTTTTATCTGATGTTATACACAGCATGGAAATTAAAAAAAACATTTATACACTGTTAATAGTTTGTGTAGAGCAACAAAAAAATATATAATATGATAATCATTTGTATACAATGATGGAGTCATTGTTAATGGTAATAGTTGTTGCTGTGGCAACAAAATAACAACATGGCTACCTTTCTATTGTCCTAATTGTGATGTATTTCCCCTCATTGATTGAAAATAGCCTTGAAATAGCCTACAAGATTACTTTATTCAAAAAGGGAATGTTGAATCAGACCATCTTGTTATGGCATAGTGATAATAGTAATAATTAAAAATGAATATTTTCTGTGGAAAATTTAAATTCTACTAATGTCCACAGGTCCTGAGGGGGAGATCAGGTGTTGATTTTGTTTTGATTATTTGACCTAATCATTCTGTTTTTTGTTCTGTTCCATGTTTAGTTTTTTGTTATTAGTTATTAGGAAAATTTAGGATGTTATCTGTCCAGGAGGTTTTAAAAATGGGGGAGGGGTTTGAACTAAGTGAAAAATCTTCTTTTTCTTTACATCCACCCTCAGCTCACCCCCTGCAGACCGGACAGGCGTTGCCTGATTTCCTCTGCACAGAGGCGCGAGCTTTCATCTTTGAGTTTTGCTCAAAATGATGACGGTCCAGAGCCTCTTCCTGCCCAGCTGTGCTGGGTGATGTCGATCCTTGCTGAGGTGTATATGAATGTGTGACGTTCACCTTGTTTGCACTTATGTACATAATGTCAAAAAAAAAGCAAACTCAAATTTTATTTTGAATATAGAAAAAAAAAGAAATCAAACCAGTGTATTGTTATCGCATTGATTATTTCTGTAATTTTATTACTGCCTGATATGTTTTGTTTTGACAGATCTGTCCTCTTTTGTTGGTTTGCTAGAGCCTTGTTCTTTGCCAAGCATGACATTGCCTAGCTATAAATATGACTTTTGTTTTGTTTTTTTTTGTTTTTTTCGTGAAATCTCATGTTTGACTCCATACTATGAACCAGTATTGAACTTGTCCCTAAATTTCCATCAGGAGCACTTGGGCAGTTGCAGTGCTTCTTTAGTATCGCATTCATAGCGCACAAAATAGTGCCCCTCCCCCCCGGGCTGAAAAGCAGCCCGGAAGCGGAGGATATCTGGATACGCGGGGACATGGATGTGAGATGTGATCGTGGGTTTATAAACTTGCATTGATTGTTATGTCTTTGTGTTAAATGGGTTATCTTTTGCCTCCTTGATGTCATTATCCAAAACAATAATAAATCTGAATTCTCCCCAGGATTTACAGCCAAAATTGTAAAGAACTTTTCCAACTTGTTCAGCAACAACCTCCTTACAGAACCCCCGTTCCTTCAGGGATATGTGATGCTCCTCATTTGCTGTTAAAGCCAGCAATTTTGTTGCCATGGCACGTGTCCGAGTGGCGAATTGAATGAGTCATTCTGGTGAATGGGCTCACAGCCCTCAGACTCCACATGTGGAGTTGAATTACAGCAGGTTTCCAGTCACTAACCAGTGGAAAGGGTTTGGTTATTGATTAATTTTGATCATTGTTTTAAAAAAGCTTCATTTGGACTTGTGCCTTCCTCATGCAAGGTGTAGATTTCCTGTTACGGTCTACATCTAAATTAACTTGTATTGAGTGTAAAACAAAACCCTTTATTTAAAATCATTTGGTGGGTCGTTAAATTGACTGCAATAATTGACTGGATGGTAACCTGTGGAAGGTGAGGGCCAAAGACTGTTAAGGACTAAGCCATATGACACTCGAGGACAGACTTGAAAGTGACTGCTCTTATTACACCATCGATTGCTTCAATCTTGTTTTCTGCTTGTGACGCTTGTATGTGCTGCTGTGCTACTTGCCAATTTATTTTGCAGTGTATAGCTAAAGTAAGTTACTGTGCCTCCGATGAGTTCTGCCATTTATGTTGACCTTTAATAAAACTCATACATGTGATTGCCCTGTGTTGTTTTTTGTTTTTTTACGTTGCAAGCTTTGAAAGACTATGAGCCTTATCAACCAAATAGGCAGATGCTGCAGTGTGACCTGAGAATAGTTGCATGTGTGAAGGTTTGGTGTGTAGCTTTAAGTCCTGAATATCATATTGTGTACTGAAGGGAAGGTTTAAGTGTTTCATATCAATTTGTCAACCCATCCGTTTTAGCCAATTGAGTTATGCACTTTGCTATATCCTGGTTTCAATGTATCTTCGGTTATCACAAAATCCAAAAAGAAGATATTGTTTCGTATTTATCAGAAAGGATATTCTACAGACGTTGCTATGTATGGGTCAGGAACTGTGACAAACGCAAAAAAAATGTTTTGCTTAGCACCAGGTAAAATTTATGGCGTTTTGTTGATTTTATTAAGCGTTTGATCGGTCTTTA
This sequence comes from Takifugu rubripes, assembly GCF_901000725.2. NCBI lineage: Eukaryota > Metazoa > Chordata > Actinopteri > Tetraodontiformes > Tetraodontidae > Takifugu > Takifugu rubripes. The sequence continues at coordinate 3,720,939 of NC_042298.1, read as the reverse complement.
AAACTGCTTTTGTACAATACGCCGCATCCGTTAATTGTTGCCGCAATTCAAAATATCAAAACGAAGAGTCGTCGGGAGGGGGGCTTTTATTCTGAAAACAATCAAACCGGATATTGTTTCGTCGTTACCGGAAGCAGAGCTCTTGGCTTCAGGAAATCAGTTGGTGGAAAAAGCTGTCCTTTCTGTTTCAAACCAGCCCAGCACTTACTCACACACGCACATATACTACTGCGGAGCAACAATAAACTTTAGACAATCAACCATCGGGTTGCCGGTATACAACATGCCCGTGTGATAAAGTCCCGGGCCGGAACCAGAACCAGGCCCGAAATAACGGACATTTCCCAGCGCTGCGTTTTGCGACACCGGCGGAGCAGTGTCTGTATGGAGGTACTGGCATGCACTCTGTGAGGAAAGTCTTCCATACTACCCTGACTTGCTGTCTCGAACTAGGCAGCAAGTTCGCTGATGAGTCTACTTAATCTATGTTTTATCAGATCGGACATAAAGGGTTCGAGGCAGGAGGATGGGATGGCATGAATTTAGCTATAAATAAGTTAGCTTCGGCGCTAGCTAGGATCAGAGTTAACCTTAGCGAATTGCAACTTTTCTGTAGCCTTGCTAGCGAAGTAACGCGGGGATAGACGAGTATGAGCGCTGCGTTCGGGTATCTGTGGAAATAGACCAGCCGTTTTTAATCGACACTTTTGGTCGGTTCACTTGCGAGACCGTGAAAAGGCCCGATGAATGTTTTTGGAGCGTGTACAGCGCTGTAGCTAAGGCGTTAGCTGCTAAGTTAGCCTTCCACGACCGCCCCGATGAAAGAATACAAAGTGGTGGTCCTGGGCAGCGGCGGCGTCGGCAAGTCCGCGCTGACCGTCCAGTTTGTCACCGGCACATTCATCGAGAAATACGACCCCACCATCGAGGACTTTTATCGTAAGGAGATCGAAGTAGACTCGTCGCCCTCCGTGCTGGAGATCCTCGACACCGCGGGGACCGAGCAGTTCGCCTCCATGAGAGATCTGTACATCAAGAACGGGCAGGGGTTCATCTTGGTTTACAGCCTGGTCAACCAGCAGTCATTCCAGGTACCTGCTTTTGTAAGACACTTTAATCCACACTAGAGCGGATACTGCCTGATCTTCATGTTTATACTCATTAAGATGTTTCATGTTGGCCCATATAGGCTACTGTGTGGGTTCATTAAGACATGCAAACATTTGAACTTTTGATTATTCCCATTCACCCTCGATATTAACCACTGTCTATAGTTGAATGCTTCTATTTGTCTGTATCATGCTGTTATAAACCATTCGTGCAATAATCATACTGAGGTTTCTCAGTTTTTGCCAGCAGGAACTGTTAAACAACTTCAGCAGTTTTAAGTTCTTCTCCTCCTTTATCTTCCAGGACATTAGACCAATGCGAGACCAAATAGTGAGAGTAAAGCGCTTCGAGAAGGTCCCGTTGATTCTTGTTGGAAACAAGGTCGACCTTGAATCTGAACGCGAGGTGTCCAGATCGGACGGACGGGCTCTGGCACAGGAGTGGGGCTGCCCCTTTATCGAGACCTCTGCCAAAAGCAAGACAATGGTGGACGAGTTGTTCGCAGAAATTGTCCGTCAGATGAATTATTCCACACTGCCAGAGAAGCAGGAGCAGTGTTGCACAGCCTGTGTGGTGCAGTGAAGCCGAGGTGCGAGCACATCAATTTCTAATTATTATTGGCTGTCTTTTTCTCTCTTTTTTGTTCCAACTGAATGTTACCAAAACTGAGCAGGCCACAGTCAGTTTCTACTCATTTAGAAAACGTGATGAAATGCTCCTGCAGTGTCTGTAAATATTGTTTCCCAAGCTGAGGAGAAATGTGACACTTGTCACACTTGTCACATGTCTGTGTGGGGTTTTCAGTAGAGTGTAAGAGACATTAAAGACGAGCTGGAGGTGAGAAAGGCAAGTGGGTGGCTATTTTTTTTTATGTGCCTTACGATAAGATAGGCAAAGTTTATTGCACAAATGCATGAGAAGCTCAGTGCTGGAAGCAGAAAGGGACTACTGAAACAGACGAGGCGTGGAAAAGGGAAAATGTGACATCCTGAGAAAGAAAAACATGTTCCAAAACAGGAAATTCAGTTTAGTGTCTTTTGCAGATGTTTGCCTGTGGTTAAAAGCTGCTCACATGCACAACATTAGCTTAACCATTCAGACGTGACCTTTTCTTTGTCTCTGCATTCACAGATTTTGGATGGGCACCAGGAGTTTGACGAACAGTAAAGTGGGGACACGACGTGTCCGACTTGGCCTCCTGACAAAAACTTGCCACATCTGGCGAAGCTCCCGTTGCGCCAGGCCGGATGTCTGGCCTGGTTTTTGATCACCGTTAGTGTTAAGACGTTTCTGCTGCAACCTTGACGGCCTTTGCGACGACCACGGACTGAGTCACGCAGACAGACTTGCAACAAAATCGGCCATCTGTGAATTTGAGTTTTTCCTTTCCTAGCTGGATGTAACCCTGAAATAATGAGTGTTTGTGAGGTTGCAGTTTATTTTCTAAGCTGCTTTAATCACTATTATATACTTTATTATTAATTGTATTATGTCCGTTTGGAATTTGACAAAGTATTTCCTAATATCAAAACCATTTTGACTTTTAAGCATGCGTCCTGCGACTAGTTTGTAGTCCAGGTATACAGCTCGCTTTATTTTGGAATTGTTGTCTAAGATGGCTGTTTTAACTGGGACAGACTACTGCAGCTCTGGACAGAAGTTTTGTTTTATTCCACCTTCAGGAAGCGTAGGATGTTTGACTTTGTGAAGTAAACTCGTAACATTTGCATCATGCTCACTCATCCACGGCCCGTTCGACCTTTGTGTGCTTGGCGTTTATCTTTTTATGATCACAGTGACCTGAAGCATCGAAGCTCGTCTGAAAACGCGCATGTTCCAAATCAAAAGTGTTCCAAGAGCCATTTTACTGTTTCTAGCCTCCGTTCTGTTTCTACACGGCATGAATGACGTGGATGCAGGTCTTCCATCTTCAGAGGGAGAAGGATTTTGGACCCACCAAAGGAAGCTAATAAGGCGTAATTGTGTGTGTGCGCGCGCGTGACTACATAAAATAAGTGGCTTTAAATTCAGGAAATGCTTCTTTGTTGTCATCAGCTAATCTTACTGGTTTGATAAAAAAAAAAAATATGGCACAATTAATCAGATATAACTTTGTATTTTTCTTTTTCTTATAGTAACATATTTATTAAATAACTAATCACATGGATAGCCAGTTTAAGTTTTTAAGATAGTTTTTGCTTTGGTGATTTCAGGATATATGGTACATCTTTTTTTAAGCTGAGGATTTAACAGAGCCTTAAATCATTTCTGTTACACCCTGTTCTCACGTTCCATCTTTTCTTCTGATGGATAACAGTTATTATTTGATAATAAACATCCTGACCTCTCTGCTTTTGCTGTGCCATCGGTTTCATATGATCTTTAAACTGACTCAGTATTTAAAAAGCAACATCACCCACATGCACTTTTAACATGACGCTCTGTAATCTGTTGATTTGAAATGACAGATTAACCTACAGCCCGTGTTGTGGTTATTCTTAGTGGGGCGTTAACGTGTAGAACCCCACTAACTTGTCCACATTACCGGTCATATTTTGTGCTGATAATTGGCAGATCTGTAACAGCAAACAACTGAAAATACACCAACGATAAATGTGACCTTTGATTAAACGCTGCTTTCCTCACATGACCGAAGAAGATGCTCTAAAATTGATTTTAATCTGATACAAGCGTCGTTAAATAAATCACTGGGTTTAATGATCTGCGGTGATGCTGCATCAGGACAAACCAAACTATCAGAATAAACCTGCTCAGGGTCTAAAAATACACCTACAGGAAGGAACCGCAGTCGCCAGTTCCTTGTTGCTGTGTGTTGTTTAGGGACTTATATATTCTTATATGTTCTTTTTTTAATTCCATATGGCAGTGGTGCAGGTGTCACATCCCACTCAAAGCTGGCTGCGATTGTGCCCGTCCTTCATGGACATGGCACCAGCCTCTCTGTGGTGAAGGGTGGGTCTGAATCAGCGCCGTCCCTGCAATCCTCCATGAAAGCGTCTAAAATAACCACTTCCTGACAGCTCAGTGTTCACACTTCCAGAATCTATCTATCATCTCTAAACGCACAGCTTGTGATTCTTGATCAGATGCATACAATAATGAAGTTTCTTGTTATTTGGACTCTGAAGTGGTGAGAAAAACTGACATATACAATCCCAGATTAGAAACAAGAAGAGGAGTTTTTGAAAAATTGTGACTGAAAGAACGGTTAAATTAAACAACTTAGAATTTTGAATCAACCTTTTTGTATATATAAAAAAGGTATCAGATTACATCAGCATAAATTTCCCTGCCATTTCATAAGCTTTATCTGAGAAGCACTTTAGAACTATAATTGAGATTACAATCATCCTACAAGGGGATAACAGCCGAAGGATGATTTCTATCCAACTTTACAGTGTCAAAATTAATATAACGGCTGAAAACATCAAAAAAGAGTCGTGTATGTGCAACAATAGAGATAAAATGCAAAATTTTGCGGCACAGTACAATATGCTTCAATAAAATGTAATATAATGCGATTCTTCTTTAGAAAGAAAAACACCCTAGATCGATAATGTGGGTGTTGTTCTGGTACAAAACACGCTGCCCCAATAAAAGTAGTTAATAATAAAATGGGAGAAGGGAAAAATGTATGAAAGAGGTGGAGGAACAAGCGGTAGAAGTGAGAGTGAGTATGAAAGAGGGTATGTGATACCACCCCGGGCCACTGGGGGCGGTGTGGTGGAGCCAGCGGCCTAACAATCCCGGAAGTGGCTGTCACATCTGCGGTAGATCGAACGTTTAATGCTGGAAGAAGCTGCAGGAGAAATATCCCCCAGAACAGCAAGAAAACACGTTTAAGACGCTGAAGGACATGAAGACGGTGTTTGTAACAGTCGGCACCACGAAGTTCGACCAACTCATCGAAAGCATCACGTCCCCGGAAAATGTTCAAGTGAGAAAATGTGTCTTAAACGATGGAACGCAGCCATTTGCTTCCACAAACTTTCACTTTTCTTTCTATGTCATTAATATGACCATGTGTGGTTGCATGTGTTGCACCTCTCTATGCGGCAGAACAACAGGATATTAACGTGAAATACCAACCCGCTAAAAAGAGAAATGTATAGAATCTGTAGTTGAGACAAAATGCAACCGTATATTCTGTCTATATTCTTTGCTTTACTTATCAAAAAGTTGACATTGCAACCCCATGTAGTTTTCTATTGTAGCTTAAATTTCCAAAGTTCCAATCAAAGATGAATTAATGTCCAGCCTAACTTCAGGAGCGTTGTGAATATCTTGGCTATCACATCCCATCATCTTCAAACGTTCCTAAAAAGCACGTTTTCAAATTGTGTGAGACCATGTGAACATTTTCCGGTCCCAGATTCTAAAAGATCGTGGATATGAGCGATTGGTGCTTCAGGTGGGGAAAGGATCAGTTCTTCCCACTGCCGACAGCTGCCCACACATCAGCCTGGAGGCTTATCGGTTCAAAAGTTCTATAGCGGAGGACATCGAGCGTTCAGACCTGGTCATCAGCCATGCAGGTGAGTAAAACGGCAAGTCACTCACTCAGTCTTGGCTGCATAAAACTGGGCGATAAGGCTACGTTTCACCATTAAAACGTTTTGAAAAGGATGTGTGTTTGTAGGCCTCTTCCTGTCAGCCTCGGTTGGCAAAGCAAAGGCGTGAACATGAGCTACGGTCAGGAGGCTCATATGTTCAGCTGTATCGATGTCACGGCGCCGCGCCACCGTTCCATGAAAGGAAGCACACTCCTGCTCTCGTCATGGGCAACGGCCTTGTTTTTCTCCTCAGGGGCAGGAAGTTGTTTGGAGACTCTTGGTGCTGGGAAGCCTCTGCTGGTGGTCGTCAACGACACGCTGATGGACAACCACCAGCTGGAGCTGGCCAGGCAGCTCTACGTGGACTCCCATTTGTTGTACTGCACATGCCGGTATGTGTTTCTCACTGTTTACGTGTGAAGCTACGAAGCGATTCACAAGTAATGCAAACCCCCCCCCCCATCCTTCCAGAACGCTCACGGAAACCTGAGGACCATGGATCTGTCTGTTCTACGGCCCTTCTTACCTGGACAGCCGAAGCTTTTCGCCAACTTCTTGGACAGAGCTCTCGGCCTGTCGTAGAGCCCAACTTTCACAGGACTCACGCTGATTTTGATAAAATTGCAAAGCATCTAAAGCTTTACGTGCATGTTAATCCGGGATCCTGGCATGTGCTGGGCGTTATTTTTATCTCCCTGATTGCGACATCCTCGGCGTGTCTTTTTTACCCTCTACAGTTTGTTTTAGCCAATCAAACGCCAGCAGCGTAACCGGAACGCTGCTGCCGAAGAAACGCAGGTCACATTAGTTCAGCACAGCATAAACAAAGTCCCCGTATCAGGATCCCTGAAAAACCTCTGGATGTGTGTGATCCCTGATCCTTCCCTGCTCCTGATTCATTTTGAACTCTTTTAATTGGAAATCATCCCGCTGTCGCCATTAGCAAACAGTTGCCATCAGTTATATTTATAAATGTGGAGAGTGGTGAATGGAATCCCCGGAGGTCGCTAATTTTAGCACAGTATTACAGAATGTATTTTACTGTGAATAATATATTACCGTACTGGGTTAAAGGAAAAGTGTCTTCTGTCTGTGATCCCGTCTTTCCTATTGGAAAATGTCATTCCCATGCAGGATAATTGCACTCTGAATCAACCACTGCTACTGTTGATTATACCTTTTTTATTACATGTATGAATGTACATTAAATGCTAGCTATTTTTTTGAAAGAATGGGGCTTTTATTGGAACGAACACCTCCCACCATCGTGTGCGACTACAGCGGGACGATGAGCAGGTCGATTCTGTCGGGTTGAAGCCTTTAAAATAAAACATGGTGGGGCTGATTTTGGTTGGTCATGTTAATTAGCAGCCTCTTTTCAGAGGCAGCCCTCCATCTGGGGAAAATGACATCCGCTCTCTCAGTGAACGCTCGCTAACAGGCTCTGCTGAATCATCCAGATGAGTGTGGAGGCTTTTTTTGGTCGCTAGATGATTTTCTAATACAGGAAATGTGTGAAAATCAGATGAGTCAAGTTTAGCTGTGTCAACACAAAAGGACTCTTTCTGACTGTGTTTGAGTCCTGCAGTTGGAAAAGTTAAGTTCTTTGACCAAACGTCCCACCCAGCTGTGTTTAGTTAGAAAATCTGACTTGCAAGAAACCATAACAGAATTTACCCTGTTTCGCCAGCATGTGGTTATAAACTGATTTCCAAAGGATTTACAGTTGCCGTGACGTCTTGATGAGATTCGTTACATTTTCTAACAGTTTTCTCCTTCGGGTGGGGCTCTTGGGGATTAAACCGACTGTATGACCACGACAGAACCCCTCATTGTTGCAGACGGCAGACACACCACCTTTGGCTGTTTTTCTCTAAATCGATCATTTGTGGTTATCTGGTTTAAACTGGTCCCGACTGCCCCTGCAGTGGATTCACATGATGTGAATTTAATCTAATACAGATGGAGACTCAGACTCAGGTCCACCAGCTCTTGGTTCCTCTGCAGATCAGGCAGTTATTGCAAGGACAAACTAAAGGCTGCTGCCAGAGCTCCGCTTGCTTTTATTTAGCATATCTTGGTTGACCCACACCAGTTTTTGCCCTTAAAAATGAACAACTTGTCTCACAAAGGGTGCAATTTCACTTCAGCAAATGTATTAAACAATTTGGGCACAGAAAGGATCCTCAGTTCTTGCATTTGGATGCAGAAATGAGCCGAGTGTGCTGGTTCCAGCCAAGTTTTCCAAACAACAAACTTCCCATTTATCTGCTGAAGAGCAGAGTGAAAAAGCAACATCTGACTGCAGATTCTCCACCTGCCTAGATGCACTATTGAGTCACTGAGCCAGTAATTTTGGTTTTGCGTGTTTCAAATAGCTGAATAATTAAATAAGATGGGTAAACGGTGCCATGTCAGGGCCCTTCAGTGAAGTTGATCCTTGTCAAACCGTTTTGGGACCGTTTTAAAGTGTTTAAAAAGGTTCTTGCTGTTTGTGTTTTAAAGAGTGACGCTGTAAATATAGTTCAATATATCTATATATTATATATTTGTGGTTTACAGTTGAGTTTTACACACGGGGAGCAAATGATTTGTTGGCTTCGGCTTCAAAGCTTGGCCATTAAAAAAAACCTGATTTATTAGGTTATAAATAATATCTATTGCGTCATAAAAGCTTGTTGACATGGTTTGAAGAGGTTTACAGCTGGCTTGTTTTTATGCATGTTTACCACAGTGTGAGAGGTGCAACTAGTTAAAGAAAGGCTGGTGTCAGGAGCACGAAGGGCTGCGTGAAGGCTTTAGGTGGAAGTAAAAGTGAAACTCATTCTGCAGAAATTACTCTGCTCTTCTCCAGACATGTTACGACTTGTTTCTAGGCCCTTTAGCCCTCGCACCTGAACCGGCTCCGAGCATGTATTCGGTGCTTTTGGGGGCCGATTTAAGCGTGAATGCTGCAGGGGGAGGAGGGTAAGAAAGTGTCGCCTTCCTCGGAAGCCGGAGCCTCGGCCCCGGCCTGTGGTTGCTGCTGTCCGCAGATGTTCATTAGCATGTGGATGTCGTCGCGCTGCTCCGCCTCCTGCGCTTTGATTGGGCACACTGTTACCGGAGCTGTCAGCCCGGCTGTGGGAAGCTTTCTCCCCCCCCACCTCAGTCTAGTCCGAGCTTCAGACGCGGTACGGAGCCGACGCACGGAGGGCAGCCGGCGGCAGGCTTTGTTGGTTAGCTTTGGAGAGCACCGAGGGAAGGAGGACGCCGCATCCATGCAGTAGACACATTCTATTCTTGGAAAATGATCATCTGTACGAAGAAAATGGAATATCCGCTAAAAGCCCAGTGCCAGCGCGTCCAGAAGCAGGTCGGTGAACGCTGACATTAGGGGGAGATTCTCAAAGTTGCTCCGCTAAGTTCGTGCTAACAGCTTAGCTCCCGTGACGCTCATTCATTTGCCGAAGGCTTTAATTTATCTATTGTCGTTGCGGAATAAAAGCCACATCTCCGCGCCGACACCTAACCCGGGTTTTTATAAGACTAACCGGTGACCTGTCAACGCTGTTAACCAGCGACGGGGCGACGAACGGCGGCGTTGTGTTGGCTTTTTACAGCTTCTGCGCGTCTTAACTTTTATCATAGTGATACTGAGTTAGCTTAGCGGGCGAGACTAGCTGTTAACCTGCTCACCAGCTAGCTCGGCTAACGGTTGGTGCCCATTTAACCAGGCTCATTCAATCACAAAAGGCAATAAAACGGAATTTAACCGGGCGTGCGTCGATTTAGGACCCGCGATCACCGCTTAAGCATTTGTTTTTCCCGATCAAGCATTTGTTGTTCCTTTTCTCTCTTTCTTTTATTGCAACAGATTGGTTATTTTATCCCTTGAATAAGCGGCGTTAACCTTGGAAAAACGGTGCGTTAACTTCGACTAATGTGTCAGCTCAGCGTCGAGTTGCGTGTTTGGGAGAATCTGCATTTTGCTGCACGTCTTAAGGGCTTTATTGTTCTCCTCAGCTCTCATATTAAGGGGCAGAACTTTGAGAGGGTTGATTAAAAAAGGGGGTTTGAGTGTGGCGGTGGTGGTGGCTGCGAGGACCCAGCTGGAGGTGAGAATGACATCATTTGAGGATTTTGGAGAAAAGTGCGAGCGAGCTGCGTGACTGAAGTAATGCAGCACCATTACTGCTGCTAATGGGAGCCAGGGAGGTCTGGGAGACCGTGTAAAGGCTCCCGATCCACGGGCACACGCCGGCCTCCTTCCGCTTTCCTTGAATTTTCGGGTGCATCTGAATGTTGGCCACTTTTCTTGTGCTGTTTGTGTTGGCTGAATTGGACTGCCAATCAAAGTTGTTTTTCTGCTCCGTCGCTGCGGTTCCCTTTGCAGCCGGCGGGGGCGCTGTTTCCGCTGCAGGGCTGCCTGCACAAATGAGCAAAACAGGGAGGAACGTGGGCAGAGAGGGAATCAAACGCTCAACCTTGGTCTGCTCTTCACCTTAAACATGGTCGAGATGTTGTGTGGACATATATAACCCCCCCCCCCCCCCCACTGAGATCAGCTGTGGCTAAAATATCTGTTGTGAGAGTAGTTAACTTCACCAGTGGAGATAACAGCCACTTGCACTATTTGTTCTGTCTCAGACGAGGGAATATTTGACTCTTGTGTTGACAGGATAATCCGAATGTCATCTCTGCGTATGAAATGATGAATTGAAGTGCTAAAGTGTCCGGCCAACATCATTGTTCGCCGCTCTACCTGCCTGTGGTGTTTTTTCTGACAGGACTCCCGTCGACGGGCTTCCTTTGTACGTTTTCATCCTGCAGCCCGGTGCTTTATTTGCCTTGTGTGTGTCGGACGGCTCGGCAGCCCCCCCCCCCCGCCCAACATCTCTGGGCTGCAGCTGGCTTGTTTTGCAGGACTCTCTGAGTTCAGGTTGCAGAGCTCAAATCGTACCCCGGCGCTTGTGTTTCCGGTGAGGGGGAGGAGGACTAAATGCCCCCTGGATGTTGCCACATAACAAGGATGGACCCCCTCCAGGCTCACTTGGAATGCAGATTGCAGATTAAATATCCTCTTGTATTTGCAGCAGCCCCCCCCCCCCCCCCGCAGCCCACCACACACACATATAGACACTGTGTGTGGACACGCTCATCCTGGGCTGACACATTTACCCTTGGAGACTGCTGGCATATTTTTTTAACCTCTTTGTGCCTCTCCTCTCCTCTCCTCTCCTCTCCTCTCCTCTCCTCTCCTCTCCTCTCCTCTCCTCTCCTCTCCTCTCCTCCCCTCCTCTCCTCTCCTCTTCCCTCCTCTCCTCTCCTCTCCTCTCCTCTCCTCTCCTCTCCTCTCGCCTCTCCTCTCCTCTCCTCTCCTCTCCTCTCCTCTCCTCTCCTCTCCTCTCCTCTCCTCTCCTCTCCTCTCCTCCTCTCCTCTCCTCTCTCCTCTCCTCTCCTCCCTCTCCTCTCCTCTCCTCTCCTCTCTCTCCTCTCCTCTCCTCTCCATCTCTCTTCCTCCCTCCTTCCTCTCCTCTCCTCCTCCTCTCCTCTCCTCTCCTCTCCTCTCCCTCTCCTCGTCCTCTCCTCTCCTCTTCCTCGTCCTCTCCTCTTCCGCTCCTCTCCTCTCCTCTCCTCTCCCCTCCCTCCCCTCCATCCTCTCTCTCTCTCTCCTCTCCTCCTCCTCTCCTCTCCTCTCCTCTCCTCTCCTCTCCCCTCTCCTCTCCTCTCTCTCTCCTCTCTCCCTCTCCTCTCCTCTCCTCTCCCCTCCCTCTCCTCTCCTCTCCTCTCCTCTCCTCTCCTCTCCTCTCCTCTCCATTCGTCATCTTGTTAAACCTGTCTTTGTCTCCATTTACCTTTCCTCTCCACAGTGACGTCACCCCTGTTTTTCATTCTCTCCTCATCCCTCCTCCCACCCAGAAGCAATAAACAAATGACCCCCCCTCCTGTATTTTTTTGGTTTTGTTTGTTAGTTTGAATGGCAAATGAGTTGTTGCTCATCGCGGGCCTCCTTTAGTCTGTTTTAAGCGGCGTTTTAATTCAAAAGCCGCTGTTTTGCTGTGCCGAACGACAGGGTTTGTGTTCGCACTGTCACACCGGCGTGGATGTGAAACCAAAATGTGCTTTGTAATACCACATTCAGTCTATATGATCACCCACACGCTCGTTACCAGCACGCCAGGCAGGCTTTTTCTCATGTGGGTGGACAGTGTGCAGCTTGTGTAGCTTGTTTTCAGACAATAAATATTCACCCTCTGACAACATCCGGGAGTCTCTATTATCACAAGTAGCTGCAGTAAAAACCCGTCTTTCCTGTAAAAGACATCACTTATTTGGTAAAATGCAGAACTTGAGGCGCTTCTAAATGCGACAGCTGGGAAAAGGGAAGATGAGTCACTTCAGATGAACTTGCGTTTGACGATGTGGGATTTTTTTTTAACATTTTAAAGGAAGGTTGTGACACACAACTAGTGTTCTCCTAACTGTTGATCTCTGCCTCTGGGCCGCTGCGAGCAGACGTTAGCATTTCCTGTGATAAGCGCACTGTTGAACGGCTGCTCAGCTTCGTTGCAGCTGCCCAAAGGTTTGGAGCCAGCAGGCCAACTAAAGGAAACCCCATTTATTCTGTGTCAGGTCAGATCTGTGGTTTTAATTTCATGTCAGAAAGGCCTTCCACATGCTGGAGTAGTTACCTGGATGGTGCCGCTCTGCATACTGATCAGCAGCTCTTCTGAGGGCAGGACGATGCCTGTTTGCAGGGACTCTTGTCAGAAGGTCTTTAATCTGTGTCTTCAGTGGACCAGCTGCCTACAGTAGCACCATGTTAGCACGTCCCTGACGGCTGCATCGCTCTCTCACTAATTTTTGCATTGTCTCTAATAGCACAGTACGGCGATCACATGACATGACATGACATCACATAAGGTCACATGACCACATGTCCGTGTCAAAGGAGTGTGGAGTATAGGAAAGCTAAGAGGCTTGGATAGATACAGGATAATAGCAGTGAATACATTGTGCTTTTGGCTAACGCTGAAGCTAAGCTAAAGCCTGTTAAAAGGTTGCTTATTTTGTGATAGCGGTGTGTGATTCATCAGCACTGTAACAAGAGTTACAGCTCATAGATCCCCCAAAGGTTGGCCTGTGGCGGCCTTTCGTACGTCGGCAGGAAATGTACTGTAAAAGGTGACCGCGTCCCCAGGAAGAGGCCAGCTTTCCTCTCCGCACGGGTCTGTTTTTCTTGGCTCCTCAGGTCAGACTTCTGTTCTTAGGTCCTTTTCTCCCTCCAGCATGCTTCTACTTTTCACCGCTTTCCTTTTTTTTTTTTTTTTTTCTAGCTCACAGCTGTTTATTGTTTTGGCTTTGACTGAATTCACTTTCAGTTCTCAGAAACTGATCCTCAGCGAATCACAAATGTCTAACCTGTGGGTTCCGTGCACCCCCGGAGCTGCTGGCTGAGCACCGTCGGTGCCTGATGTGATGCGAGCCGGCGGCAGTAGTTGTCCTCCCAAATGACCTTGAGCCGCCGGTGAAACCACTTTGACCCTTTATCTTTTTAAACCGTCCGTCTGTCCCACGCAGGTGATGGTGAACGGGCAGAAGGAACGCGTGTCGCTGCTCTTCACCAAGGCTCTGGTCAGCACAGGGAGCGTGGACGCCGTGTCCCAGCAGATGGCCTCTCACCCTCAGTACTTGGAGAGCTTCCTGCGCACACAGCACTACATCCTGCACATGGACGGGCCCCTCCCGTTGCCATACCGCCATTACATCGCCATCATGGTGGGTGGACGCTCTGGACGCGTCCCCCTGATTAACGGCACCAGCCGGCCCTCTTAAATCTCCCTCCCTGACTTTCAGGCTGCTGCGCGTCATCACTGTAACTACTTGGTCCACCGGCACTCGGCTCACTTCCTGCGGGTGGGCGGGGACCCTCTGTGGCTGCACGGGTTGGAGGCCGCGCCGCCACGCCTGCGCCTCCTCGACCACATCAACAAGGTGCTGGCTCATCAGCCCTGGCTCACCGCCTGCTCACACATCCAGGTAAAAAGCATCCGTCCCGGTGGATTGTTGGCGTCCCCGTGAGGACGGGCGCTCACCTCCTCTCTGTGTTCCAGACGCTGCTGGGCGAGCAGTGCTGGTCGCTGGCTGAGCTGGTGCAGGCGGTGGTCATCCTGGCCCACTGCCACTCCCTCTGCAGTTTTGTGTTTGGGTGCGATACAAACGCGGACAATGTCCCGCTCTCCAAATCTCCCAACGGGACCCCGCCGACCTTCTGCCCCTTCGACGCTGCCAACGGCAACACCAACGTGCCTCAGACACCCGCCGCTCCCACGGAACACAAAACGCATCGACGGGTAAACCGCTTGTCTCTGTTTTTGCTGACTTTTGAAACGGTCGGCGTATTGTTTAATGAGTCGGGGCGTCCGCTTCATCCAGCGGTTACACATTGAATAGATAGATTTATGAGATGAGAATCAATGCGGATCCTGTTGTTCTTCCTGTCGGGCAACAGTCTCTGGACTCCAGCTGTGACATTCTGGGGCTCAAGGAGAGGATCCAGGAGGAGCGTGAGAGGAGAGAAGAGCATCTGTTCCAGAGCCAACAGACAGGTTGGTTCCCCATAAACGGCGAGCCAAACCCGAGGAAGGCTCCGCCTCCACCACGTCTGCTTCACTCTCCGTGTGTCTTTTTTTAGAAATGGAGGAGGAGGAGACGGTTTGCTTCGCCGACCCGACGCGCTTCATTACTGACCCGGACTTTTGCTATCAGGAGTTTGCGCGACGAGAGGAGGACCACTTTCAAGTCTTTAGAGTTCAGGTGGGTCCGGTTTATCCGCTCATAGCACTTTTCTGATTAACTTTTATGCCTGACTCCAAAATAAATGTAAAAATCCCGCAGGACTATTCGTGGGAGGACCACGGCTTCTCCTTGGTGAACAGGTTGTATTCGGACATCGGGCACTTCCTGGACGACCGGTTCAGGAGCGTGACCAGCCTGCCCTCCCTGCACAGCCCCGACCTGAAGAGAGCCATCTGGAATTACATCCAGTGTGTGATCGGAATACGGTGAGCTGCTGCCTGTCATGCAGCGGAACCCCGTGGTCCCGCTGTCCCCCGCCGGCCGCCGGATTGAGCGCGTTTGTCTCCACAGGTACGATGATTACGACTACGGGGAGGTGAACCAGCTGCTGCCCCGAGATTTGAAGCTGTACATCAAAGCCGTAGCCTGTTTTCCAGATGCCACCAAGACTCCGGTGTGTCCGCTCTCAGCTTCAGAACGGGTAAGAGCGCCGGCAGCGGCCGCTTCACCTTGGGCCACCCCCCCCCCCGCCTCGGCTTGATTCCCGTTTGTGGCTCCCTCAGATACACGTGAATCTACTGATCATGGAGGCCCGGCTGCAGGGCGAGCTGCTGTACGCCCTGAGAGCCATCACCAAGTTCATGGTCACCTAAGTGCTCGGAGAGGCCCGACTGGAAACACTCCTCTGGTACCGAGAGACGCGGAAACAGGAGGCTGGAGAGCGGCGGCGGCTGGATGGTGCTGGAGACACTTTGCGGGACACAGAGCTCCATTGTTCATCGCTGCGCCTCTGAATGTTCTTTCTCTGCTCTGATTTGATGCATTTACGCCGCAGTATGATGCAGCCCCCCCCCCCCCATCCTGCAGACTCTCCAAGATAACGTGCAATTCTTGTTTTCTTATTGCAGGACTGGTTTTAGTTTTGACCCGTTTGTGTTCCAGCTCCGTCTGTGAGAACCTGCTCGTTTTTAGCAGCGTTCCGCTCGCCAAATCCGCTCCTCCTCTGGTCTGACCGGCCTCCTCCTGCATCGGCTTTGCCTCCCACTCCCCAGATCAACACCTTTTCTACAAGTTTAAATGAATGTCAACGGGGCTCGGTTACTTTTCGAGGACGATCCCTGACTGTTGGATTGCAAAGGACGCCGTTTTCCCCCTCCTTTTGTACCGATGTTGGTCGAGAACAAACAAGTGACACTGCTGGAAATGAAGACATCACTATAGTTTCTTTTAATAAGCACTTTTTAAGAAAAAAAAAAACTTTATATATTTATAATTGTAGGTAGCTATTCGACATGGCGCCGCACGGTGTCGGTCTTCTCTACTGTAGGACCTGTAACAAAGAGTTTGTCCTGTCTTTGATATTCAAAGACAGATTTTTGAGACGCAAGTTAAAATGAAAAATGTTCAATTTAAGTCAATAATATTTACAAGAATATACACAATTTACCCGATAAGGACTGTATTTGAAGAGGTGGGTGTGTTTCTTATGATGAAGCTGAGCCATTTTCCCTTTTCCACTGATGTGGAAATGATGAAATCCGACTGAATTTCAGGCCAAAGGTCATTAAAAACATGCATTTGGGTAGTAAATCTGCACCAGTCATGAGTTTAGATTGAGTCTTGATCAAAGTCTTTTGTGAGCTGTATTAGAGCAGATTATCAAAATCCACGGTACAATTTGCAAAGTAGAACAAGTTAAGACTCATGTACATTCTGTCTTCTCTCTTCTTTTTTTTTTACTGTTTTTGTAAACTTTACAGTATTTTATTTTTGTCCGGGTGTGATCGTTGGACCTGCTTGTTGTGCTGCAGCCCTGGTAGATGTAGCAGTTAGTTTAGTGAAGCCGCCTGATCTAGAAAAGAAACAAGTGCATATCGACACAGGTGCCTTGGGCTAAAGCTGGAGGGCCACTGAGGGAAGGCGCCGCCCCACTGATGGCTTTGGCGTGTCTCGCATATTACAGCTGCAAAAGTTGTATTACAAACCTCCCCGAGACTCAGCAGCTGGGCCAGAGCCTTTGACACAGAAGGATGTAAAAATGTTGCAGTTTAGCAGACGTAAACATGGGTAACTATTTAAAGAAAAAAAAAAAAACAGAAAACGCGAGACAAAGATTAAAAATGTGTTGTGTTTTTTAATAAAGATGCTAATGAAGATGATAGTTGCCTCCTTTGTGTTGTTTTTACGTGCATGTTTCTCCCCAGAGGCCAATTTCCAGCCGTGGAAAGAGAGTTTGACCTGCCTGAAACTCTTCCTGCTTCACTGTAACCCTTATGAATGTACTTATTATAATGAATACTGATATCCACACATACATGTAGATTATATATGTATATGTCTGTATTGTTATATATCTCTATATATTTATGTATTAACTCATCTTTCGTTTGTATAATTTGGTGGGTTTTATCAATATAGTGGCCAGCAGCGCCCCCCGGTGGTCCGCCTGGAGAACTGACATCTATTAGTGGAACAAAGTATCGCGACACAGATTCAAAGTGGATTAAACAATTTTATTCAGAGGTGTTTGTCATGTCCGGCTTATTATACAATCTGTAAAGTTTGAAAAAATACTGTAGGGGGAGAGATAAAGGAAAACTATCAACATGAATTAAAGTCAGAAACATAATTGGATTATGCAGAACTTTAAAGAACGTGACCACCCTTCCCTCCCGTCTCTTGTGGGAACAATTTAAACATAACCCACCCTTCTCCTGCTCTAAAATGCATAAGTTGGGGCCATATCAAATGAAAACCATACAAGGGTTAGCCGCTAGTCTAAGTAAACTAAGAACAAATATGAAGATAATTATAATCACAAAGGAAGACAACACCTGCTTCCAACACTTCCAACATTAGTTCCAGGATAACTGGGAGGGTCTGCTGAACATATGACTCCAACTTGACGAAAAACAACAAACCATGGGGGGCGGGGGAAAGCTGGTTTCTGATTCTACAAGGGGTCAAATCTTTGTGGGCACGGTGGAATTTCTAAGGGCCCTGATATGAATGCATGTTTGTGATGTCATACATCACAAAAATATATCTAGCACCATTAAGAAATGTCTGAAAAAGAGAAGAGTGCTTTATAAAACCAGGCTAAGGTATTTTACAGCTACAGTGAGATGATTTCAAATTTAAACTTGAGGGAGGAATCAAATACATATATGACACAAAGCTTCGGGGAGGGGGTGTTTACAGAATGAAACCCATCTGTCTAAAGAGTAACATCATGCTATAGTGTTTTAAATATTAGCAAAATAAAAAAAGGGAGACGCTAGTACTGATATACAAGGCTGGAGGACTACTGTACAAAAAAAAAGTGAAACTTTGAGGTCAACTCAACAGAAACATCTCCAAAATCAACCAAAAAATGATGCGGTGTGTTTCCAGTATTTGCTGCCAAACAGGTGGAGTCAAAGTGTTGCTATTGGATTCGATTTGCACCGGCTTTGCTTGCATCTGTGCGCAAACTGACTTCCTGTCCTCTATTTCCTGCGAGTGACCCTGAGAGGTAACGGTTGTAGGAGTCTCTTTTGAGATGGTAATTTTGTCAGCGTTGGGAGGGCGACGTTTATCTGCCTGCTGCATTTCAACAGTTGGATTTTCTTTTAAGCTCTAATTCACCCTTGACGGTCAGATTGGGTGTTGCAGGCGCCCGTTTGAGAAGCGTACGTCTACTGAGACAAGCCGAAGCGCTCGCTAAATGCCATGCGAATATTAGTGTTCCTTTGGTTATGTATAAAATCTACATGCATTACATCCTTTACAAAAATAAAAGTGTAGAAAATCACCAATAGAAATTATCTGAAAATGCTTCTTCCAATGTAAAAAAACATCATTGTCATTAGTAATATATTCATAAGTACTAATATATCATTTATTACCTCCATATTAAAACTATAATCAAATATATTCTTTTTTTTTGTACCTCTTACAGTGAATTCGTCTGTAAACTAAATCAATGAAGCGCTGAACAATTAAAGTGTGAGAGGAAAACGTTAAATAGCAAAAGCCTTCAAGAAGAGATTTTTCAAATCAAATTTCCTTCAAAGGTGACGACTTTTCCTGAAAGCTCTGCATAGTGTGACGCTGTGTGCAATGTGTCGGGTTCACAGGAGTTCAACTCTTAACCAGGGTCAAACCTGCCGCGGGCGTCGTGGAGTTTGGGACGCCGGCGAGGCAGGAACCATAAGTGCTGAGAAAGCCGCGCACGCCACGAGAGGACCGCGATCGGCTGGTGTGCTGCTGAGACCCGGTAATACTGGGCCGACCAGTCACGTGACGGCATGAATGAACCCTCGAATGCCCCGTGTGTATGCTCACCGATCACTTCCGTTTGTTAGATTAACTGCACGTCAGGGGTTAAAAACTAAGTTTAAGAACGCGCTAACCGTCTACCTCCACGCCAGAACTGCAAACGTCAAATTTCTCTCAAAAGAACCGACTCGTACGCGTGAGCCGGGTCCGGCTCGGCCCCCGGCTGCGCTCGCCGCCTCCTACGCCTTTGACGCAGAGCGGCCAGTGTCCACGGACACAACTGGCCATGTCTCCAGGAACGCTCTGTCCTCCGAGCCGTCAATACCAAAGCCACCGAGTACCTTAAAGTTCCCTACAGCTATTCAGGCGTATTATAAAGTCTGAGCAGGAAGGGGGGGGGGGGGGTCTTTAAAAATCATCTACAACAGGATGGCTGCCAGTCAGATCATTGCAAAGGTTAAAAAGTGTGCATAGTAGCCTGGACCTGCCCGTCCTCCGCAGGCGTTGGCACGTGACATCGCTGATGTCTGCTTTTGTCTGAGTCCGGGGAGAAAAACACACGTTACACAAGACAGGAGCATTTCCAGGCAGCGGCGAGGAGAAAGGCGCCGCTGCTCGTCTGCCGTCCGTGAGGTCAACTTGATTGGAGATCGGTTCCTGCGTCACAAGGAGGACAGCGCGTTCAAAACGGGCGTTAAGCGGCCAAATCGCCGGTAACCAAAAGGGTGGCGGGCGGTTACCTGTCTGCCTGGCGCCGGCGAGGACTTAGCTGGGCACCCAGCTGTGAGTGGAGCCCTGCGTGGTCGCGGGGCCCGCGTAGCCTTGGCTTCCCGGCATCATGGGGTCAAAGTTAAAGTCGATACCGTCGGCGTCCATGAGGTCACTGTTGATGATGTAGTCCACGTCGCAATCCAGGTTCTCGGTGAACATGTCGATGTCCAGGTCTGTCGGCAGCCGGTCTTGAGGGCTCTGGAAGCAGGACGGGGCTCCGAAGGGGTTCATGCCCTGCAGGAGGGCGCCGGGATTGGCCGCGGAGACGGGCCCTCCGTGATGGGAGCCCAACGTTGGCACGGCGGCGTGCTGGACTTTGAGGGTGGAGAGCTGCGGTGGGTCCTGAGAGATTCCTGAGAGGATCATTCCCAGCCCCATCGGAGAGTGATGCTGCTGCTGCTGGTGCTGGTGCTGCTGTGGCGGCGGCGGCGGCGGCGGCGGCTGCATCTGAGCCTGCAGCGCCATGGGGGGCACCTTGCTTGGTTCCAGTCCTTTACCCACAAGCAGCTGATTGGGTTTGGACCCCACACCTACAATAGAGGTGCCCAGGGACATCAAACCCACCCCTCCAGGATTGGGCATCAGGGGATCCACCTGAGTCATCAGGACATCGCTTGGCGGGGGGGAGTCAGAGGTGAGCAGCGCCTCCAGGCTGGACGGCACGTGGCTGTTGTAATGGCCGCTCCCGAGAGAGCTGGAGCTGGGGATGGGGTTGAAGATGGAGTTGCTGAACGCCGGCGGCTCTTTGGTGCTGGGTCCGCACTGAGAGATGGGGGGCTTGGGTCCGGCGTGGGGGGGGGGCTGCGTCAGGCCGGAGGGCTGCAGCTGAGCGAACGCGCCGAAGCTGGAGCCCCGAGGCAGCAGGGTGGAGGCGGAGGGGAGTGGAGTGGGCGGGGCCGGCGGGGCGGTGCTGGGACTGGCTCCGCCCTGCGACCCGGTCATCAAAGTGAGGCCGTCGATCAGATCCAGCTCCTCCATCAGCGTCTCGGTCAGGGTGGGGGTCAGGCTGCTGGCCGTGTATCTCCCCAGCAGCGACTCGTCGGGCAGGTTGTCGTCGTCTTCCTGCCCCGGTGCGATCGGGGAGAGGCGCCCGCTCAGCGTGCTGGCGTTTGAACTCGTGCGCGGCCGGAAGCTGGTCCACATGTCGGCGTCGTCCAAGCTGCCGCGGGACGAGGGGCTGCTGCTGTTGACCCCCCATTTAGGGAACTGCTGGGAGGAGTTGGGACTGTCGGCGCTGGCGCCACCCGCGCCGCCGTCCCCCTGCAGCGCCCCCCCGGCGCCGCCCAGGCCCGCGGCCCCCGCCTGCTTCTTGGTCTGCTTGGCTCTCATGCGGCTCTTCAGCAGCTTGTTGCTGTTGTCCATGGACGCCGCTCGGCGGCGAGGAGCCTTCCCCGTCTTCCCACCCTCCGGGTTGAGCATCCACCAGGAACTTTTACCTGTCGATTCATTGTGGACCCTCAGGAACTTGTTGTGGAGTGATAAATTGTGGCGAATTGAATTCTGAAAATAAGAGAAAGAAGTCAGGAGAAGTCATAAACAGAAAAAAATATTAATCTCATTAATGTCTGGTAGACATAAATACATTAACATTGTTGCTAATGAGCCGGATCTTTACATTAAATAGAACACAAAAAAAACGTTTTTACGACTTTGTAATAGTTTTCTCTCGTTTCTTTTATGTATTTATTCCGAGCACAGTGAATAAGCGCTGCTCCTTTGATGTGGGGGGGTTGTTAAATCACACAAAGTGAACTTGATGTCAGATTTACGTCCCAGCGGACGGAACACGCGCGCTCGCTCACGCACCTTCCAGCCCGCTGAGCTGTTGCTGTCTCCTTTGTCCCTGAAGTAAGGCACCGTCTTCACCATCCATTCATAGATCTGCGCCAGGGTCAGCCTCTTCTCCGGGGAGTTCTCGATGGCCTGGCTGATCAGATCGGCGTAACTCTGGTTCCCCCACGCGTTGCGCCGGGACGATCCCTTGCGGGGCGTCGCGCCGACTCCGCCCACGCCGGCCACCACGCCGCCCTCCGCCAGCGCGCTCACCTTCTCGGGCTCAGACGTGGTCTGCTGCGGCTCGGGCTTGTCCTCGTCGGCGGGCGGCGTCCCAGCCGCCGATTCCGTGCCGTCCGCTCCCTCGGGTTTGACGGCGGAGATCTCGGGTCTCGGCAGGGGCCAGGTGCAGGAGCGGGGTCTGCTCTGCGGCTCGAAATCTGGGTCAATCGGGGGCACCGACGACTCCTCCATGACGCTCTTTTGAACTTCCACTCAACGTAATAAAAGAAAAAGCAGGGAACTCCTTAAACCATCTACTTGTAGATGTAACTTGGTGCGGCTGGTGGGTTAAAAGACGAGTCTCCGGACATAAAAACAATATGGTCGCGGTGCGTAAACAGAGGGTCTAGAAAGAGACGTAATAATCTGGGCACACCAATAGCTTCTGTTAATCCTCAGATTGGAGATTAGGGAACCCAAATAATCTCCTTAATAGTAGCTATCATAAACCTTCTGATTTATACAAAAGGAAGGAAGGTCGGAAGTCCTTTTGTTTGAATGAAATAAAAAGAAACTCGGCGGAGACGCGCGGGGGCTCACCTGGCGCAGGGATCAGGGGAACATGCCTCTCCTGTCCATACGCAAATGGATAAACATTTGTAATGTCAAATATTGCAAAGGTCTATTGGTCAATAAATTGGGACTAAGGGGTGATTGAAAATAGGACCAAAACGTGTCTCTTTCGTATTGCGACTGAGTGGATTTCCACGTTTGATCACGGCGTAAAACCCACCTAAGACAGAAAGGATACGGTCTCTTTTCTGTAAATGTATGAAGACAATAAAAGGGGATTATCTGAATAATAAAAATGAGTTTCTCGGGAGAGCCCGTCTGTCTGTCTGTCTGCCTCCAATTGTAAACAACGAAGTTATGTCAGTCCCCGCGCAAAAGGAAAATAGCGTTAACTCCAAAATGTATACAGGAAATGCGCACAAAGTCAGGAGTCGGTCCGGTATCAACGTTTAAAGGGGGCCGGGGAGCCCAGAAACAGTTTTGTTGGGCGGCCAGAGTGTAAAACGTGGAGAGACGTCCGTCCCGCTGGCCTGTGCGTAACAGCCGCTGTAACAAAGTACTTACAAAAAAGACTCGATCGAGATTAAAGAGTTCGGGTCTAGATCGCGATCGATTGGCGAGCGAATCAGTCCAGGCCAGTAAAGACAAAAGTTTCAAAAGTCCGTGCTTGAGGTGTGCGCGATCCGCCACATTGCGACCGGGCGCATGTCACCATCTGCCATGTTCCTCCACGCTCCAGCCGCGGCGCACGATGCTCGATCAAGTCGCGGTTAGATCCCCTTTGGCCGGAGCCAGAAGGTGGGACGAACTTCCCACTGCCGTCTCCTAGGCGAAGTGGAGAGAAATCGCCCAGCTTCTCCGTGGAGTTGTCTCGGAGGTCTGTCGGCTTCCACTCACTCGTGAGAGCAGCCCGATAGCCACCGCGGCGTTAGCCGCTTAAGATCCTGCTCCAACAGAGTTTACAATCCGTGGAAAAAGTCCGTCAAACGCCTCCGGTAACTTGCTCAAAGTATCGATTTCTATTCCGCGAGGACTTTTCTGCTACTTTATGTCGTTGTGCCGACCCGAATAGCCGCTGGTTCGAGGTCTTTTTGACTTGTTTTGTTTTGACTCGATGCGAAGCCTCCCTTCTGACGGCTGTTTACCACTGTCAGATAACGGCCGCTGCGCATGCGCGAACGGGGAATTCTGGGAAATGGAGGATTTGAGGTGACAGCGCGGACATAAACACCGGCCCAGGAGGCAACTTAGGCAATCTTTGGTTATGTAACAGTCTGTGAACGTGTACTAATTCCCGGACAGGGCATTTAAGGTATCAAAAGCTTCTATCACATGCTCTACATTTACATTTAGTTTACAAATATTTACAAATATGAATTTAACATTAATATACTATTTCACTGAGCTTTCTACAGTATATACCAGTTTTGATGGTCAATGGGGCTACCATTAGTATAACATGGGCATCGCTGATATTTTAGCCCACTATGTACATTGACACATGCAATCAGTACTCAGTGTAATTCTAACAGCGGAGATCCAGAAAACTCTCTGTTCTCCTGGGTCGAGATGTGACGTAACCTTGAGACCTATAATGCTCTTTGCGAGACAGAGTAAACCATTTAAACAGAGACCAGCCGCATGCTGCATTACATCTAAATGGGCTAACTGATTTGTAAATTAATTAAGCATGACTTCATCAGCAGCACACTATGAATACAAGCATTTTTAAACAGCTTTACTAAACACAGAGTACAGCGAAAGACAACAATCCCAGCCTATGAATGAACTGCTTCCTAACTGTTAAGCGTTGCACACATTTTTGCCAGAGTATTAGGACTGGAGGCATGATTCCTTTAGGTCAACCATATAATACGTCAAAAATGCTTTCACGGAGTTTCTTTAAATTGCATTTTTCACAAAAAGATTAAATGAAGAGCTGTGACATTTAGTTATAACGTTCAGAAAAGCTGTTTACTTGGGGTTTATTTCCAAGTGTAATGAAGTCAGTTTCAGTCATTTCCATCATACATTCTTTGTGTTTTCCTAATTGAGTTTATGAAGTTTATTTAGTCATTCATATCCCATTTATCAACAATAAAAGAGCAGAAGAGAGAAGCAAACCCTCCCAGAAAATCACTGATATACAATCACCACAATCTCAGGGCTGAGTGAATATCCTTGCTAATGAAAAGCTGTGTACTTACAATCAGAGGGATGTTCCACGACTCTGAGGGGAGCAGCCTTTTGCTGCTGGAGCCAATGGGATGGCTTCCAGTTGTGTTTTGTAACTGACAAGGTTCTTTCTTTCTTTAATTAAATGTGAGTGTATGATCTTTAAGAAAGTGTAACCAGTCACATGGGATGTATTGTGCTCTGCTCATCACATGGAAAACAAACTTAATCCACTCTTTCTGATTTAGCTCTGGAGCTGAACTGCATTTATGGTATTTGCATTTAAACCGAGTATTGTGCTCCATTAGCTGAGTCATGAGTGAAAGAAGGTGAGACGTTTACACAGGAAGACACCCTGTGTAAATGCTGCTGTTAATCTGGGATCAGCATCAAGAATACTCTTTCCACAACTGCTTTTGGATGTTTTGATCATTTCAAACCAGAGTGCGAGCTTGATTTTTCTTATTATTGCCTTCGCCATGGTGGTAATACGGTAGTCAGCATTGATCTGCCCGTCGTCCGTCCCTCTTTCCGTCCGTCTGTGTGTCTGTTTGCAAAGTAAAAATCATGAATGGAGTTTTATGAAATCTTCAGGAAATGTTGATAATGTTGATGTAACAATGAAGAGATGATTTTTGTGATGTGTGATTCACAATATGTCTGTGTAGAT
Organism: Takifugu rubripes; assembly: GCF_901000725.2. Lineage (NCBI taxonomy): Eukaryota > Metazoa > Chordata > Actinopteri > Tetraodontiformes > Tetraodontidae > Takifugu > Takifugu rubripes. Next base: position 3,696,030 of record NC_042298.1, on the reverse strand, counting down.
TTTCAATCATCCAGGTCATTGTATCCAAGGTAGTTTTCTCTGTCAACTGGACTGGGTTTCTTCTCTTGAAGACGTTTCACCTTCTATCCAGAAGGCTTCTTCAGTTCTGAACTCGCTGGGGACCGAGCTTGAAAATATAGCCCCTGTGGATCATTGCCATGTTAATGATTTGAGTGGTCACCTGAGAGTCGTTGGCAGAGTCATTGGTAGTTGGTATTCACCTAGTTTCGGTTGAGGTGTCTCCCCTTTGTCTGCAGGTCCACGTGGTGGTGAGTCACTGGGTCTCCTGGAATGGTGTGAACGTTTGGTTTGTTGTTGGAAGGAGTGGAGGACTGCATTGAACGTGGGTGATAGGAAGTGCCTCAGCCCACCACCTCTGTAATGTTGTTTATGCTGTACAGTGCCAGGAAGAATGTAAGGAACTGTACATTGGGGAAACCAAACAACCTCTCCACAGAAGAATGGCACAACACAGACGCGCCACCTCTTCAGGTCAGGACTCAGCAGTCCACTTACACCTAAAGGAGAGTGGCCACTCCTTCGAGGACAGCCAAGTACAGGTACTGGCCAGAGAAGACCGCTGGTTTGAAAGGGGGGTCAAGGAAGCTATCCATGTTAAATTGGAAAAACCATTCTTAAACAGAGGTGGTGGCCTGAGGCACTTCCTATCACCCACGTTCAATGCAGTCCTCCACTCCTTCCAACAACAAACCAAACGTTCACACCATGACTCACCACCATGTGATCCAGCAGACAAAGGGGAGACGCCTCAACCGAAACTAGGTGACTACCAACTACCAATGACCCTGCTAACAACTCTCAGGTGACCATGCTAATGGTCCACAGGGGCTATATATTTTCAAGCTCCCCAGCGAGTTCAGAACTGAAGAAGCCTTCTGGATAGAAGGTGAAATGTCTTCAAAGAGAAGAAACACAGTCCAGTTGACAGAGAAAACCACCTTGGATGATTCACAATATGTGACTTCCAAAGATCAAGACTGAAGTGTGTTGATCACAAAGCAACACACTTTGTTACATAACGTTGTGTAACTACTGCCTATATACTCTATATACTCTAATGCACTACTTGCACTGGTTATCAAATTGTTAATCTTATCCAATAAAGGAAGATAACAAAGATCTTATTTTCCAAGTGCCTTGATTCTGTAATCAGCATCATAGTCTATAATCTGCTGCTAGTCATTAATCGTCCCAGCCATTGTCATTCTTAAATATAAGTAATATACAGTGGCAGCCAAACTCACTGAAGGTATTTCACAGAGTTGGAGTATTAGTTTTTGGTGAACGTCACAATATGTGAAGAAATACGTGCTTCACGGTGTAAACTAATTAACAAGGATAATTGTATATTTAAAAAGAAGATCCGTTGTTGCAACGCGTTCATACCTCGGAGAAGTATCGATCCCTCTATCAGCGCTTCCTACTTCAATTCCCAGGTGACTTTGCGGTCGATTTGGTGTTTACAACCAGCTGACATCCGGCGTTTTCTCGTCCGTTTGGCGCACCGACACCTACAGCCAACGGTATCCGTCACCCTTCGACATTTCCTCCAGGAAAATCGCTCACCATTGATTCGCCCATTAAACCGAACAATTACATCATAATCATCAGATGCAGGTGAGGTCGGCAGGTCAAAAATCGCCGTGGTGCGTTCAGTCAACCTGCCACTCCGCAGCTAGCTTCCGACAGAAACGTTAGCCTAAGCTAACATCTTTTTATGCTACCTTTAGCAGAAGCTGATCTTTCCACAGCGAACGGTGTTCAAGTCACTCAGGTAGAACTCGGCAGGTCTCAACGTCTTTCCAGTGGTTACGTTTGTTGTGTTATCGAGGATCAACTGGTATTGCGACGGGTTTTGAAGCTCATTAAGAGTCTAGGCCAGTATTTGATGCATTTAGCCTATTAGCTCTGTGTAACAGGAAAGACTGGAGACATTCAACTCTGCTCCCCTCGAAACAGACGGAGTCATTCTTTTTTGAATTTTGTAAATCTTGTAATGGACTTCTATGTTGTTGAATGAATAAACCTGTATGCATTGTTGACTTCGGGATAACAAGGCTGCGGCATGATAGCCATGTCGTGGTGTCAGGAAGGAGCTTCATCTGTGAAGTCCCTGTTTGTTCCAGGGCTCTGGACCCTTGTGCAGCAGCTGAAGCAGCCCGGTCATTTTCTCCCTGCACCAAGAACCCAAGTCTTCCTGAGCCATGACCACTCAGAGGGATCTGGATATGGTGAGCCACCTTTTCTCTGACCACAATGTTCCTCTTGGCAACACAAAGCCCAGGTTTGCCGGTGATGTGTCCATCCATAGAGACACTGGCTGTATTCGATTGTACGTGTAACACGATGAGACTCGTTCACCAGGTTAAATAAATTGACTTTCATCGAGGCAGGAGTCATGGATTAGCCAGCCGCAACACTTGGCTGGGACAACGACTGCTGTTCCTGTGAACACCATCTGTCTAATCTCAGTTAAAACGCTGCCCTACTTTCCTTTCAAGGTTTAGATGCCAATTGATGGCAGCCTTTTACTAATTCCTGGTCACAGCCCCTCCCTCCGTCAACATTGACAATATTCTATAGATGAGACACATCTGAAACCGCTGTAGTCATACACAGAATGCGGTTAAGTCGACCTTATCAGATGATGAGATGTGGCAGCAGGCTTTAGGCAGTATAATTATTTACAACTGTGGGCAGCGATAGAAGCTATGACTGCTCAAGAAAATGAATTGATAAATCAGTGATCCAGTAATTGAATGCCACAATTTCAATTATTGAAAAGATTTGAATGATCTCAAGGGTTTTAGACTCATACCTTAATCGAGTCAGGTTTTGAACAAAGAAAACAGTCATTAAAGGAACTCATGGTTGATTAATGTCTTTATGTAATTTGGGAATAAATAAGGCCTTAAGGCACTGTTTCCCTTTACAAAATGGGCAATACAAGAAGGAGAGTGTGATTAATATCTTCCTTTGGAGTGGAGAATTATTGACATTGATCATCTGGGATGTTGCCACTGGCAACCGGGCAGATTTGACTTGTTTTTATTCTCTTGGGGTCAGAAGGGATGGAGACAAAGCTCGTTAATGATGACATGGGTATGCAACTGTACGTTGGGGTTATTCGGTTCAGGAGGAGGGGGAGGACCGCCACCGCAGGAGGGTTGTATTTGTAAACAGATCAGAGAGTGGCTCCCCCCTCCCCCCGCCCTCCCTGCCCCCCCACCTCGTGGTTAAACCCCTTTGTTCTGTCCTTAGTGGTGTATGAGCTAAAGAAAGTTGAGGTTCTGCCTGTTTGAAACGTGCAAAGATTCATTCCATTTTTGCCACAGTGAGACGCTGCCGCGGCCCAGAGGCGTTGGCTTCGTTTCATCGGCCCTTTTATTGCTGCTGTGAAGTGGATCATAATTCAAGTCAGAATCTTTCAGCACGTCTCTCTGTTTCAGTGGGAATTAATCCTCATTTCTGTGATTCTGTCATTCAGCTCACAAAGAAACTGCTGCTAATATTTACAACATGTTGCTGCTGTTCAGGCTTTCTGGGGACAGAATATGGGACAGAAACGGTTGGTGGGAATGGCTTTGTTCATATAAAGTAGAAGATAATTCTTAAGGAAATCCCAGTGTTAACACCCCTCACACACACACGCACACACACACACACACATACTCGGTCTCCTTGGGGGCTATGCACTGGCCATGTAAATTTAATAACATGGCCAAGAGCTGTCTGGGACACCTGGGGTTATCGCATTAGCCCGACAGCCGGGACAGAGGCTTGCAGCACCCAGGGAACTCGAGGGCCGGTCCCCCACCGCCCGACCCCACCCAGATCTGTTGTCGACTCTGTAAACGGGGGCTCCCTTCAGTTGAGCGTAAGCTCTGAGTGAATGAAGCAGGCCGGTCAGAGGGTGGAGATCTGGTGTGGATAAATCCCATTAGGCCGGAATGCCGCTCTCTTCACGGCCTTCCGCAGGTCACCTGGTGTCAGAAGAGGTTAGAGGAAGTGCAGGAATTCCACCACAGCCGGCAGAGAGAGGACTGTGATGGGGGGTTGGGTCCCGGAACGTTCCTGTGAACTGCCTTTGTTTTTGCCACAGGTGCATCTCCGCCTCATCCTGGTCAGTGGGAAAACACAAGACTTCACTTTCTCCCCGAACGACTCGGCGACAGACATCGCCAAGCACGTCTTCGACAACTGGCCTGAAGGTACGCTGCATTGTTTAACCCAATATGCTTTTGTCAGGTCAGTTGTGGCACGAACTTTAGCACAGTTGCTACATTTGTGTCCGGTTCATGGTCAAGTCTGTTTCTGCTGGAGTTTGATGGGAATTGGGGATGTTTTTGACCCTCAAGGCAAAAGTTCAACTGTGAATTTGCCAGATGATTTTCTCAAAAGCAAAATTATAGAAAAATTAAGTTTTATTAAAGTTGTTAAATGGATGCTTGAATTCAAATTCTATTTTTGGGGCTGTTTGAATAGATATTGCTGCTGTTTCATGTCAAGGACGTATAATTTTAGAGCAGAAATTGTATTTTTGTTCACATTTAAAGCGTTTCTAGTAAATCAACCCTACGCTTATTGTCTTTTTAATCTGGTCTATACGAACCTCTCTAGCGACCTCTAGTTTAGGCCGTTCTGAATGAGCTTCCTGTTTCCCTGCACACGTGACAGGGTGGGAGGAGGAGAGGGTGAGCAGTCCCAGCATACTGCGCCTCATCTTCCAGGGGCGCTTTCTTCATGGCAACGTTACCCTGGGGGGTGAGACCGTGTCTGAGCTGCCACAACATTAAAATGGCTGCTGTAGGTGGTGAGAAACGTTCTAACGTAATGACTTGCTTCCATGTTTAAAGCTCTAAAGTTGCCGCCCGGCCGAACAACGGTTATGCACTTGGTTGCCAGAGAGACGCTACCGGAGCCCAACTCTCACGGTGAGGCTCTTTGTTGTGTTGCCTGCACAAACACTGTTTACTACCTGATGTTTACTGCCTGTTTACTAGCTGATGTCTGCTGCAGGTCAGAGGAACAGAGAGAAAACTACAGAGAGCAACTGCTGCCTGCTCTTGTAAACCAACAGAGACACACACACCCACCCACACACACACACACACACCCACCCACCCACACACACACACACACACACACACACACACACACCCCTACAGATCCCCATACACTCTGTCTACCTGCCTGTCAGCTATGGAGTCAGAGCACATCACAGGAAGTGTGGTTTGGGCTCTCACCTGCTTAATTTCCTGAACTCTCGTCCAAGCCGAGTTTTTTTTGTGCCAGTATGATCATGTTTTGCCTCCAGACTTTATCTGCATCGCAGAAGTTTCCGTCGCTGTTCTTTTTGTGCCCCCCCCCTTCCTCACTTTGGGCCTGCTCGCTGCTGGCCCGGTTAAAAAGCCTTCCCTGCTAGCCAAGAGGAATTAAAGGAACGGCGTTAACCCTCTCAATGCACTTAACCGCTCTGTTCATCCAGAAGTGTTTGTGTTGCATCCTCTCTTCCTGGACGGCTGTTATAGGAGGCCATCTTCCCCTTCGGACTGTTCCTGCCTCTTACAAACACAACGGTTCCGTCTGCACCGTTGCAAAGGACCAGTGCGGAAAAGACTTTGGACAGACTCCCAGTGATGAGGACCCAACACCTCTGGGTGTGACTGTACGAACTTGTCGATGTTCCGGCGTGACGCCGTGTTGGGCCAGTCAAAGGCAACAGGAGGAGCAGGTGAAGATGAGAGGGGAGGAGAGGAGAGACAACCGAAGACAAAGGTGAGGCCGGGAGGACGGCTCTCTCCCGCCTGATGAAGAGTTGAAGGTTGTTTCCTTTCTCTTTCGTTCGAAGCCGTCTCTGCTTCTCGTTTCCTCTTTATTGTGGAACTCGGTCATCCTTAATATTGAAATTTAAATATATGGATTTTTATCTGTGCATAAGTATTTTAGTGTGAATGAGTGTTGTGTATGAGTGTGCCTAAGGGGAATTGGGGGATTAGGGCGTGCACGTTGATGTTATTTTAAACTTTAAAAAAAGCGGGGCGACTGCGGAGCGTCGATGGGCTGTGGTTTCTTCAGAAAGATTTTGATTCCTTCCATCGAGTGTCCTTTGGCTTGTGTTATGTCGGTGTCAAAGCTATGAAATTTAGCTCAGTATGAATAAATGTAAAAATAACTAAATTGCGCTGTGGTTGATGTTGTATAAGGTTGTATTATAAATTAATAAATCTTTAAATAAGGCAAATTCCTTCAATCTCAGCTCTGTATGTCTGAACTATTTGGGTTTCTTTTATGTGGGATGTGTATAATTGTGAGAGAAGTGGTTGGGTATGTTTTGCATATAACCTAGTTCTGCTTTCGTATCTGTACAGTGGGTTGTGGGTAGTTGTCCAACTGTTTGTTTGTTTTATTTATTTATTTTAAATAGCGCACAGTACCTTTTGGGACATGATTTATTCTAAAATAACATTTTGTGGACCCAGGTGGTAAGTAAGGTGTAGTACCCCATATCTGCCTGGAGAGGTCAGTGTTGTACAGGTACAGTGAGGGCGTCATGCTGAATCATTAATACGTTCAATAATTTAAATATTGTTTGAATAACTGTTTAAAAGTATTCTATATAGTGAAATAAATTAAACCAACACTTATTTTGGTTATGTGAATGTGACCAACGGTTCATTGACTCTCCTGACAACTGAATATTTAAACCTGTTTCATAATCAAAATTTTTAATAGACACATATTTCAGGCTTTTCTTGGATTTCCTTGGTGTTTTAAAAACTCTTTATTTTTGTTTCCTCGGGGGGCAGAATTTTCCAAGCAGGCACCAGACGTCAAACAAAATATTTCCCAAATAGTTTTCCACGAAACCCTCCTATGTGGGGGGGTGAACCCTAAAACTGTACAGACACTTTTCTGTTGAGCTGATAACCAGCTGCCTCAGGAATGTGATTCTGACATGTAGCTGCAGTAGGTCCAGGTTTCCACTTGATACTGGCTGCACACCTTCGGAAAAGTGCAGTCAACCCACACCTTTCCCAGCATGCCTTGCTTCCAGACGCACCATTGTTCTTGTCCCTCTTCACACGTTCCACTCGCTACTAACCTTAACTGTTTAGTGGAAAAGTGTTGCTGAAACAGGAGCTGACCTCTGACACATTATTGCTCTTTAAACTGCAGGATTCATCGCTGTGGAATCCTTTGCTGGTCAAGTCCACCACAGCAGCTGGGGGATGGATTCATTGTGTGGCTGACATGAGTCCAGCACGCGTGCAGCCAGTCAGAGGGGTGTTGCAGCGGGCTGCGGTCCAGCCCGCACTCATCGCCGGAGGGCATGTCTGCACTCTCGGCTGCCTCACCTCCCCTGCTCCCGACACACAGGCCCCGTCTCCTGATCCCGAGTTCGGGGTGTGTTTGGGATCCTGCTGGAACAGGACGAGGATCAGTTCACAATCACCGCTCATGTGTTGATGTTGCTACAGGCAGACTCCAACTGCCATTTAGAATCAAAAAAAGGAGAAAACATTCTGCCCAGTAGCACAAAGGCACACGCAATAACTGCTAAAATGATCCATTGTACTAGTTATGTGAACTCTTGGCCACAGAGTTCAACCCAAAATGACGCTGCAGCTTTGGCTCGGCGTCATCCCTCTGAGCAAATGAAAGAAACCCAATGTTATTGATTTCATTTTAACATTTAATTACGCTCTTACTCAGCAGCTGTCAGCAGGAGCCCTCCTCCCCCCCCCCCCCCCCCCCCCCCCCCCCCCCCCCCCAGAAGGAGCCCGGTCAGGACCAGGCTTCTTAAGGTTCCTTCCTGTTGAAAAGGACTTTTTCCTGCTACTGGTGCTTCCTCTGGGGTCAGACTCTGGGTCTCTTGATCGTGTCTGACACTGTGTAAACAAAACTGAATGGGATTAATGGAGCTAGATCCAATATTTGGCAAAGCTAAGATGATTCTTTTCCTGCAAACTGTTCTTTACTTGTGTTTCAATAATCTCATTAAAAACTTCCAGATGAAGAACAACAAACAGGGGAGGTTATTAGGAAGGAAGTAGCTGGTATCATGATTGGAATCTAGTGCAGCCTCGTCTATTTAGAATAAATGAATGATAGAAAAGCTGCTGAGTCAACAGGGGGCTGTTGATGTGTTATTTTCTCTTAGGGGGGATTTGGCTCCATAAAACCGGCTCTGACTACTTTGCTATCTGCTAATTTACTCCTGTATTAAAACCAGCTGTCAACACACACACACACACACACACACTCATATAGGAAGGCGGATATTAATACTTCTGTCCCAACCTGACGTTCAGCACGTCAGGACAGCTTGTGTGTCCACGTGTCATCATGTGTCCCCTGGTGTGAACACACCCGTGTTCCTCTGGTGGCCCCTGAATAAAAGGGTTCAGGAGGCCAGTGTGAAAACATACACACTGATGCAGAGGTTGAATTAGCCCAGCAGGGTGTGTGTGTGTGTGGGGGTGTGTGAGAATCTCCCGGCGCCGCCTTTGTCTCCTAATTGGGAGAAGGACAGCGGATCAGGGTGACTTTTAGAGATCCATCAGGATCTTCCTCATTAGAACGTCCCACTTTCTGTTTGACTTGTTGATTTTTCCCTCCTGCACATCGACTTCTGAAGACCAACTTCATAATCTGCTCCTTTTTCCCCATAAAACATTTTAACAAACGAATCAACAACGAGCACATTGCACAAACACCGGGACGGCCTTCTTTGAAAGTTCTCTAACCCAACAGGAAGGTCGTTAAAACGAGCCCTTTGTCCCGTCAGATCATGTGATCAGCGCTTCTCCTGTGTTTACGTTGGGGCTGTAGGTTGTGATTGGCCCTCAGGTGCCTCTGCTTTCTCCATCCTCACGCTCCAACACGCTCCCTGACCGCCCTCCAGACGTCGCTGGAGTGGAAAAAAACGTTTCCAATTGCTGAATTATTTACCGTGCTCACATTCTGTATGATTATTGCTCAGTCACACCGGACGCTGACCCGGGCCCGTTTGTGTCTGAGGCCAATGGAAAAACGCTTCCGTGCCCTTGTTTCCATCTTTTGCGGACTCTTGGATGCTAAATCCACATTTTGTGTCGATTCCCTCCTCCTCGGGTTCTGAGTGATCTGCTGCTTTTTGTTTAACTATATTGGACCTGCTGTGTGTATGTTGTTCATTAAGACATCAAAATGTTTTACACTTCGTTGCTCTTTTACACCGCCGGCTGGAGCTGGAGCTGTAATTCCAGTTAGTGAGGGATCAGATGGAGGTCAGCACCGGCCTGTGGGGGTTGCAGTGCACCACAAGTCCACCCAGCGTCTCTGGACTACATTACAGCTTTTATCCTCACTAATGGGATCTCTTGGTGGGGAATCCTCGGGGTGATGGGGATTAAGATACCTGGCCTCGCTCCCACGCGCCGCTTACCATGAGGGGTGGGGCAAATATGTTACGCATGCTGAGGCTGCTGCCTTTACATGTTTGGAGAGATAGAAGACAACCAGGGGTGTCAGGACCAGATGGCCGGGGGTGCGCGCTGCACCCGTCTCCGCCTGTGCACAGGTGCAGCATTTCTGCCTCCACCCGGCTGGGATCGGATGACGGAGGCACGAGAGCGGCTCCAAACGCTGAGCGAGAACTTCTGAGCTTCTGTGACATTGTGGGATGGGTTTTGGAAGTTTCCTGGCACCCGAGAAGCAGGAAAAACAAGACGAAACACTAAAGCGAATGGAGAAAGGAGGGTGGAGCTGGTCCCAGTTCTCTTTGTGTGGGTCTTACAGAGACCAGTCTGCGAGGGAGCTGTGTAGGAGAGAGGAGGGCCGAACAGCTCCGATTCTGTGCTCCTTTGTTTGTCGGGTGTGGTGAACGCACAAAGGTGTTTTTTACTGCACAGTGACGTGTAGCAAGGCGGCAGTAGGCAGTCAAGGTCGGGGTGGATGAGGCCTCCTGTGAGGCCAAGATTCGACAAAGATTCGGCTGAATTTGTCTCACTTTCATAATCTCAAAGGCACACCTGCAACAGAGGAGGTAAAGCTCCTGCTGCAGACGGAGGGTACGGTCTCGGATGTCATTTTGGAGGCCGTCAACAGCCTCTGGCAGCCTGTGGACTCTATCCCAGCTCTTTTAGAATCATTTAAAATCACTCCCGAGCGTTTTAATTAAGGCCCACAATTTAACCTTCACTGCGTCCCTGAGCAGCACCCTGAAGGTCATTCACGGGCCGCTCGGAGCCGCCTCTGTCTGGTTTTTTTCCCACTGTTCATCAAACGTTTTGATCCTCCTCTATGCTGACAAGTGTTTCCCTCTGATAATGACTCCATAGCAACTCCAGGAGCCAGGCGGGATCCTCCTGCTCTGGCATTTAATTAGAGGTGATTGCTATTTGTTATGGCCCATGTTCTGTGTTGAACCAGCGCTGCTCCTCTCTGGGGCCGAGCAGCAGCAACAGCGGCGGCGGCGGTGGCGGCGGCGGCCACGCTGGTGCTGAGAGCAGCAACAAGGAAAGGTCAGGTGGAGTCCATCGTTGCAGAGCTGCCAGGTTTGTGAGTTGGGGGAAGCAGGTGTCTGAACTCGCTGTTTCCATATTTTTGGTTCACATATCAAAGGATAAAGATATGATTATAACGCAGTGGGAAGGGCGGCGTGCTGATGGGAGACGCCACGGTCAGGAAGCAAACCAGCAACTCTGACACAGTTCATCCCAGTTTACGGGCTCGGTGGAGAGCAGCGCCTCCGGCCTGGCTGGCGTGGAGGCAGCACCTGCTGAACCGGGAGCCAGGAGGACGCCCGGCGGGTGAAGTGAGGCCGGTGAGGAGGCAGAGACGCGAGACGCCATCTCGGGACGGTGATGTCATTTGCGGGTCGAGGTCAGTTTGACCGTCACGAGCTGCTGGTCTGAGCGACCTTTAATGCGGAAAAGAACGCGCTAAGCTCTCTGTGGCCATCGGGCTCATGTCCGGGTTGGGAAAACGAGCTGATTCTGACTGGCTGAACGATTCTACTGCTCAGCTTATATAAGTGACACATTCCAGAAATCAGAATCATTAGAAATAAAGTCAGCATTTTTAGGACGGATCAGATGGAATTCCTCCATCTTGAGGGAATCCTGAAGCCTTCTTTATTCTATCAATGACAGAAGCTGCTTTATTTCCTGTAGAGGAATCCAAAATGTTCTCTGGATCCTCCAGTGATGATCACTTTACGACCGTTTCATCGACCCACAGACACTGAAGGCGCGATTTTGGACCGTCTACAATCAGGCTGTTTGGTGTCTTTTCGCGAAAAAAAACGTGTCGAGTTCCCATTTATGAGGAAAAACCCTCCTAATTCAAGAGGTTTTCATTTTCAGCGTCCATCCATCACCGTGACAGGAAGGACGGACGCAAACACGAGGACGAGGACGTGCAGCTGCGGCCCAGCCTCGGCCTGACGTCACAGTTTGGCTCCATCAGAGACGCCTGTCCCCCCCCCCCTCTCTGTCCCACCGCCAAAGCTCCGGGGCAAAACCCTGATCGATCCTTCCAAGCGGTTGATTTATTAGATCTGTGAGTCTGAACTCAGATGGGTTTTAAAAGTTGGGCCCCGTGGAGACGCGAGCTTGTTTTCCTTCCTGGTTTTATAGGACGTCTCCTGCGTGTGGATCTGTGGTTGTTGAACGCAGCTCAAGCTTTTCCGTCCAACTCTGGGCTCTGAGTGATGAACAGACGGAGCTTTTGTGACCGTCCAAGATTCCCGAGCAGCCTCCGCCTTTTGTTCATCCGGATCAGTTTCCAATTAACCAGCTGTCACTTCGGCGGCGGCGCTGCAGCCTCCACGTCTGTGTGGGGCGATTATCCCAACTGTCGGTTGGATTTAGAGCCCCACCAGGCACGGAGGCGATGCCCAGCTCCACCTCTCTTCCGCAGCGTGCTCCCGGCGTGCAGGGATGGCGGCAGTTCCAGTTCCCAGAAGTGCAGGAAAAGCTTCCAGTAAAAAGCAGACGGCCAAAACCTCAGTGAATTCCTGACCAGGGAAAGAATGCAGCCAGGAAAGCCGCGCGCTTCCTCTTGAGCGTTGGAAACCTCAGCGAGCTTCCAGAGCTGGCCCGCTCCTCTCTGACAGAGGCTGAAACGTCTCTAAAAACATCCCTGAACTCGACATCCTGGGGAAGAACAGCGGGAAAATGTTTTCCCTTCGCTGGGCCGATCGGTCGGGGCCTCGGATTTGCCAGCAGGGCGGGTCCGTCGGCAGAAAACTGCGAGAAAAATTGGCGATGGCGGGGAGCGTTTTACCGCCACCAGATTAATAATGTGTGTAACTGAGGATTAGCAGCAGCAGCCCAGAACAAAGGGACGACATTTGGCAGCGTCGGAGCTGCAGCTGGTTTATCGTGCGTTCACGCAGAGCAGGAAGGTTCAGAGAGGAGGCCGCAGAGCTGCAGAGTGGCGGAAAACAAAGAATAAACGAGGAAACAGGAAAGAATCGTGTCTTCTTCAAAAGCTCCTTTCTGCTGTTAGTGAGAGCAAACACACACCAACATTCCTGCACTTCTATATTTGTGGGGACTTACATGGACATAACCTAGTGCCCATCTCCTTCCCTAACCCTCCCGACTAACCCCCTGACCCAAACCCAGGTCCAACCCAACCTTAGAACCAAGTCTTAAGCCTCAAACAGTCCTATGGAGTTGTGAGGACCAACAGTCCTTGCTTCCCAAAAATGTCCCCATTTTGCTTGTATTTCTGTATGCATGATGTAGCAAGTGGAACACACACACAGAGGATTGAAATCGTCTCCTAACAAACCACAGTGTGGCCGACTGCAACATTCCTTCTGGAAACTTTAGGGTGCAGCTCAAAAGCGAAGGATTAAAGCCCAAACGATGTGTTTCTGTCAGTGTTTCTGACACTTTAGGGTGCGTTTAAGCAAGTGAAGAGGACGGTGCAAACGTTGAGAGCTATGTTGAGAGATCAGCTCGATTAGTCGTGTCATCAGCGTTTCAGGTGTAGGTTCAGATCCTTGCTGGGTTCCGAGCAGACGCTTGACAGCAGGGAAGGTCCAAACACACTCAGCTGAGCCCACGCCAGAGCTCCGCAGAGCAAATATTGGCCTCTCGCCACCCTGAATGGATGCTAACGTTGCTGCTAACGATGTGTTTCCAGGCGTCTGGCAGCTTTTCAGTGGCAGAAAAGGAGAAAAACCCCTGCGAGTGCGGCTGGAAGCTCCCGTCCTGTGCAGGGTGATGGGCGTCTCGCAGCCTCGGCGGGAACGTCCCCTCCTCAGGCTGTAAATATTTGGCTCTGTTTACAGAATCCTTTACACCGCATTTGTTCCTGCAGCCAAGCGACCCGGGTGCTCTGTTTCCGTCCCCTCCGTGGCAACAGTGGCTTCATCTCCTCTCACGTGGCTCCCAGATCAGCGGCCTTTTCTGGCCACCCGTCGCTCCCGCACGCTTGGCCCGTCACAAGAGACTCATCCGTATTATCTAATCTCACAAGACTCCTCCGATCCTGATCTGCCGTCTGGTTTCAATTAAAAGCAACGGTCGCTCCACTCAGAGACGATCTGGGGAGGCATGAAGGGCGTCTAATTTATTTACTCCTATATGTCTTGTTGTCAGGCTCATCGTGACTCATGTGGTGAAATGATCCGACTAAAAATAAACAGATTAAAGAGTCGCTTCCATCCATCCAACGACACAACAGGCAGCTTGCGTCATCTTTTTTTTTTTTAATCAAGATTTGACTTGTACTTTTGTGATTTATTGTGTTTGGAGGATGGAATCAGTCGTGATCAGGTTGATATTTTCCCCCTCCGGAGACTCGATTTCTGTTGAAACTTGACTCAGCCTCACGCCCGCCTCCATTAATGCCGTTATGACTTCCAATACCACAGACTTCTCTCCTGCAGCCTTCAATCTGCCCAGACTGGTTAAAGATACGAGCAGCAACCCTCCATCTCTCCCTCCTGGTGGATTTCATCACAGCCCAGTTCACATTCCTTAGTTCTGTTATTTCTAACTGTGTTTTTTCCCTTTTTTCTCTCCCCCTCCTCTTCTCTTCGCGGTTCAGGCAGCCAAAAACTAAATGACATCATGTTGAAGGGAAGCTGAGGACGTACCCACAAGGCCCTGCAGGAGAACCAGGCACCAGTGGCAGGAGGAGGAAAGTTAATTAAAATCAGTGAAGGAGTCAATGTTTTATAGTTGGTTTGGCTAGCACTAGCAACATAGCTGATGCTGCCTAAACCTGCACCCATGACTTCTTAGCTAGTTGAAAGTGCACCGCCAGCTATTATTGTGGAGCTCAACATACTTTGGCATCCAGACCGATCCCCCTGCATGCACGTAGGCTTGGACAAGGTCAGTGGCCCGGTGGAATGGCGTATTGTGCATGCAAACACACTCAAAGTGACACGAGCTAGGCTGGAACATTCTTTGCATTCATACGGTCTCTCTTTAAAGGAAAGTTCTGGCTTCGGCCAGAACACTCTGATCAGGAGCTCCGGCAAAGGCTCGCGCCGCTGTTTTGATCACTTGTTTGAATCTGAAACCAATTATGGGATTAAAGAGTCCAGAGAGAAGCCTGTGATCCAGTTGCTAAATCCCCATTTGCTTACAGAAACTGTTGTGGGGCCCTCCCAGCATGGCAGCCGGACGGTCACACAGATCCTGATCCCTCGGCCCAGCGTGACGGCCGGAGCGCAGGCAGAGGCAGCGCGGCTTTACCCACCGCCTGAACTCTGAATAACTGTGACGGGAGCCAGCAGAGATGAGCGCTAACATGCAGGCTTTAATAGAACAATAAAGCAGCGTCCTGACAGGCGGTCACACGTTGACGAACACGCGGTTCTGCTGAGGTGTGTAAGGAATTCTGTTCCTAAGTGAATCTTCCTGGAGTGTGAGTACGCTTCACAGAGAGCGACTCCCAGTGTTGTGGATGGGGGAGTTTAGGGGTCGCTGACCTTCAGGAGGAACCAGCCGCACAGCTTGAGTTTTATCTTGCGCTGCAGATTACCATAGCAACACAAGCTCACGCCGGCGGTTTCGTAGCTAATTTTGTGACAGTTTTGTCTGAGACATTGTTTTTAATGTCACAAGCTAATAAGTCAGCATCTGCAGGAGTGGGAAGGACTCTGAACGCTGAACCGAGCTCATCCCAAAGTGGGTTTTGGATGTGTTTGCAACACAGGGCGGGAGATGACGGCATCCGTTACGAGCTCTGTTCTGAGTCTCGCTGGACAGCTTTTGGATTCCCGTCAAGACTAAATGTTCATTAGTCTCCAGGGGATAAAGCTTCTTAGATTGTGTAATCGTCGATGGGTGATATTTCTGATACTAATGCACATGTCACCACAGTTATCATTGTTTTTCTATGGTGTCATCTGTTCTTCTGCAGATCCAACACACACCAGATATTGTGCAGATGTTAGCATTTAGCTTTAAAGACGCAGGCGATCTATCATTAGTATAAAATGGACAACTGTTTATTTCATCTTGTGCAAATTGGACGCGAGTTATATTCGATGCACCATTACATCATAGATGACAACAACATTCCCAACTGATGTAATTTACATTTTTGGAACATTTTAGGAGAAAAAGCTGCAAAAGGGAAAGAGAATTCCAAATTCCAAGTTTAACAAACAAGCGCACACATATGTGGTCACACGCTGCAGTAACTCTCTGTATACTTTAGAACTAACGTAAATTCCACTTGATCTGCCACCACAACACAGTCCCGGTGCAGAAAGATTCCCTTCTGAAGGTTTTATTACAGGAGCAAGGTTCAGGCCGTGACTTCTCAGGCACGGCGTTTTCTCCGGGGACAACAGCAACGGCATTGTACCGACAGCCCGAGTTGTGTCCTTGTTGGGAGATTCCTCAGCATTCCTGAAAGAGCTGTCGCTGTGACTGAGCGCTCTGTTCCAACACCCCAAGCAGCTTCCGAGGCGCAACTTCTCAAATTCCACATGTTGTCACCTCATGGAGGTGGGAGTGACGTTGACCTGCTGGGGTCACGCAAGATATCCCCCTGGAGTTTAATCATTTATCAAATGGGGAAAATGGTAAGGGAATTCTAAATAATTTTGTCATAGATGATTATTATTTTCTGTACTGCAAAACCTTTGCATGATTGGGACCTTATAAAGCATCATGGAAGGAAAGTAAGAGATGAACTAAATCATTGGGATGAATGCAGCCCACTGATGTTTACGCTGTTTTTATTGGTGCAGTTGCTGTTTTTATTCATTTAGATTTCACATGCATTCCGATGCAAATGTTGAAATGCTGACATGAAGGCAATAAATAAAGGCAATAAATAAAAGAATAAATCATATATTATCTAATAGCAGGTAGCTAAAATGCGCGCTTTGTCCAAATGTGTGTTTGTGAGAGCTTTATAAATAAAGTTGAGTTGATATGTAGCTATCGCGACTTTGCTTAATTTTAAAACATATTAATACTCTTATTTTCAAAGGCATCCCAGGATTATTATCCCCACATAACTATGGTATTTTAGGTGGGTGTAAATGATAAATAATGGCCTTTTATTGGGCAGTAATGAGCTTTTTACGGTGTGTTCTACCGAGCAGCTAGCGATGCTAACCCGGCCCCCTGGCGGACAGCCCGGGCGACCGGGGCGTTAGGACCGGGAGGCGGGTCGCTGCGCGGGGAGCAGACGCTCCTCTCCACACCAGCCGTTTATTTGTGGCTCTCAGACAGAGTTTGAGGAGGATTTCGACGAAATTCTGACGGTGCTCTGGTACGAACGGTACTGAGAAATTAACCTTTTGTCTGGTTTGACGGCAGAAGTGTAGAAAGAAGTTTCCCTGTGGGGGACAGGTAGGACCAGGACCAAGTACCTGCAGGGTAGCGGCGATGAGGCGGACAATCTGGGCAATAATCCCGAAGGACGCGGTTTATGGGACAGAAGAGGCGACTGGGATGTGAACACCGACCACTCACCTCCGACCAGAAGGTACCAGATCAGATTTAATGGTTTCAGATTATGTTGGACCTCCGTGGAGAGTTGATGTGAGGAAAGTCCATCAAGACATTCAGAGAATTGCAACATTTTTAGGCTTCAGATGCAACAAGAATCTCTTTGACATCGTGTTTTCATGCCTGTTTTTTTAAAAAAAAAACAAAAACAAACTGACAAGTCTGAGTTCAATTGAGGAAGTGGATCACCTCTAGAGAGTCAACCTTCTGCCCCAGAAAAGGGTGTTTTGTGTTAGTGCGGTTGCCCAAATCCCAGTTCTGCCCCCCCAGCTTGCTCTTCAGTAATACCCCAGTCTCAGGGGACAGGTTACGTCCTTCCCGCCCTTTGAAATTCCGATTTAATGACTTTCCGCATGGATATGATCAATACTCTTGTCCCCGTGTTCCTGCAGCTGCTGTCCTGGTCTGGAGGAACATCTGTGTCCTCTGCTTCCCCCGTAGCCTCGAGTGGGACAGGAGACGTGTGGACACACCCCAGCCTGTCTTGTGTCAGGATCTAGGTCTCTGTCTCTGCCTCGACTTGTTGCTTTTCACTTAACACACCTGTTCTCTGGGGGCCGGCGGCTCCTCCGAGGGGATCGAGTGTCAGAGTCAATGTTTGATGGATCCCGTCTCCGTGGTTTTTGCTGTAGAGCTTTCTTTCAGGGTGGATCCCTGCGGGGGCTCTTTTACAGGCCGGCGCAGCAGCAGCAGCCTCTCGCCGTCCTCCTCAGTCCAACCTTTTAGTCCCGGGGGAATTTCATAAAAAAACGTGTTTCTCTCCGACGTTCCGAAATCGGATTTCCCTGGTTAATCTCGCCTGCGGGAACAAGAGGTCCGTTGTTGCTGCGTCGCACTCAGATTGTGCAGCCCGGCCTCCACATTTCTGTGATTACTGTGCGTTTGAGTCATGGTTCGAACTCCGCTCTCTCTCGCCTTTATCTGCAGTGTTTTGCAATCACCATGACGACCCCCTGGGAGACCTCCCTCCTGACTCACCTGCTCCTGGTCCTCCTCCCTCTGGCGTTGTCTCTCCTGCAGCCTCCCCAGCGCCAACCCCTCCACGTCCCGGCGCTGCTCCCTCACGCGCCGACGCCTCTGGCCCGCTCCAGGTTCAGCGCCCGGGCCGAGCTGGACCTCACCTCCCACTGTAACGCCAGCTGCTTCCGCTGGAGAGAGCTGGAGACGCAGCGGGAGCAGCTGGCCGACAGGCTGGCCTTCGAGACTCTGTACGCCGACGGCTCCCGCACGCTCACCACCGTGGACGTGGAGGCCGAGGACGAGGCAGACGCGGCTCGCCTGGCCCGCCCTCTGGCCAAGAGGAGGCCGGGGACCAGACGCGTGAGGAGGCAGATCTACGGAGCCGACGGACGCTTCAACATTCAAGGCGACGACTTCCTGCTGGATTACCCCTTCTCCACGGCCGTGAAGATCTCCACCGGCTGCACCGGCGTCCTCGTGTCCAAGCACCACGTCCTCACCGCCGCTCACTGCGTGCACGACGGGAAGGATTACGTCAAGGGGGCACGGAAGCTGAGGGTGGGCTTCCTGACGCCCCCATCCGTGAACGGCACCAGAGCCGGTCGCGCGCCCGCCAAGAAGCCTCTGGTGCGCTGGGCGAGGGTCAAACGTACGCGCGTGCCGAAGGGATGGATCCAGGGCCCTCTGGAGCTCGCCATGGACTTTGATTACGCTCTGCTGGAGCTCCGCTGGCCCCACCGGCGTCCCTTCATGCGCCTCTCGGTGGCCCCCTCCTCTGACGACCTGGCAGGGAAGCGCATCCATTTCTCAGGTTTCGACAGCGACAGATCCGGCGAGCTGGTGTACAGGTTCTGTCCCGTGGAAGAAGAGTCCAGTGACCTGATATACCAGCACTGCGACGCCCGACCCGGCGCCAGCGGCTCTGGGGTGTACGGGAGAGTGTGGGACAACAGTTTAGAGCGCTGGGAAAGGAAAGTCATCGGGATTTTCTCTGGACACCAGTGGCTGGAGATAGACGGGGAGAACCGCGACTATAACGTGGCCGTGCGCATCACTCCTCTGAAGTTCGCCCAGATCTGTTACTGGGTGCACGGCAACAGAGTGGACTGCAGCCAGGAATGAGACCGAACTCACAGTTCTTTTTCTGCTTCTGGTGCCATTAAACACATATTCCTATGAGATCATCACCACGGAATCTTTGACCGCGTTCAGCCACATTAATAATAAGCTCCACGTTGCCACTGTACGAACACAAACCTTTTTGTACGAGTGAAAAACCCCCACTTTGGACACTTTTCTGAGGTCATTTGCGCTGTTTTATGATTTTCTGAGCGGTGTTTTCATCGGTACAAAGGTGTTTAGGGTGTTAAGGACACTGTTGTTGATATGTTAAACTCGTTGTGAGTTGAATATTAAAAGTGGTGATTATATTTTGGTGAAAAGGGTTGATATATTTTAATAAACCTTCGTTATTGCAGGGGTCAACGCTGAGCTTCATTTAAGGAGGGTTGTGGCGCTCCCGTGTGGTGGCGACTGGTACTGCACCACCCCAGATATTTAAAACAAACACCCCCACCCCCCCCCGCAAAATAACAAAAACCCTACATAATCTTCATCTGCAGATTATTTTCAATTCTGTTTCTGTTTCCGAAAGAGACGCATTTCCAAACAGAAGTCGACAAAAAGCATAACGAGTCAGTAGTTTAGTGCTTTTTATTAGAGATAAGGAGACGATACAAAACATCCACCATTCAATATTCTGTCTCAAATCTGAACGCTGGTCCTTCATATAAACATCGCTCCCCATCAAACCATAACACCAGAGTTTGTTTTTAATCAAGCATCCTGGTTTTAACAGGTACAAGGAATGTTGTCTTCTCACTACATCAAATGCTGCGGTATGCTGACCCTGGACTGGAAATAAAAAGGAATCGCTCAAGTTTTGGAATTTGCATGTTTAAAAATGGGGGGAAAAAAAAAACGACAGTGGAATAACAAAACAAAATATATATATAGATATATATATTTAACTGTGTTCCCCAGAGAATGTTTTGTTACATCTTGTGCAATCCAGAGTGAATTAGATCACATTACACCTACCCTTACCTACACACACTTAAAAAAACTTAACTAGAAGTTTGGCAAGATAAAATAATCATTTTTTTTTTAAAAAAAAAAAAAAGGTAGTTGGAACAATTATGTGTAAGGAACCAATATTTGGAAAACTTTCCCTTTCTCCCCCAGGAATCATTGAGTGGGAACATGGAACTAAATCCCTCCATACACATGAAAAATAACCAGTGTGTCACCTCTGTTTATCCCTCCATCTTTAATCGTATCTTAATTTTTCGTTTAGTGCGCGTTTTGCGAATCTCCAAGTTGTGTGGACTAAAATGACAGCCTGCCTTTGTGGAATTTACTTTTTTGTCAGTCGATTTTACCCTGAACCCGCCCACGTCATCCCACCCACACAGTCCCATGATTGGTGCTGATTCTGTATTTTGCCCTTCTCCAAAAACCGCACAGGAATGAACAGCTAAACTCAACAGATGTGTCTGAAAGGCCTCGACTGAAGCCGGCTGAGGGGGAGGGGGGCATATTTATATAGGAGATCCTTCCAGGCTGACCACCGATGAGCCACCGAGCTTTTCTGCTAGGGTGTGCCGGTCTTTGAGGTCTTCCAAACCGTTCACCTGCCACTCGTGCTTAATACCTAAATAAAACAAATGAAAGTTGCATTAGATATGAGAGGAAGGTATCAAGAGATGATACAGTAACTATATAACGAGGGAGCGTGGTGAAGTGTGTCAGCGCGGGCGACTGATGTGCTGCGGCTCCTCAGAGATGAAGAGCAGGCCTAAGAGCTTTGGGACAGCGTGGAGGAGGAAGGAGGGAATTGGGACGCGGTCGGCGGAGGTATAATATTTACTGATGGAGACGTTATTGCAGTCTGATCAGGCTTTCTCTTTAAACACCAGTCTCTGCCATCCGCAGTGCGTTACCAAACCTGACCACTAGGTGTCGCAAGTGCTAAAGCTGCTATAATGGAGTTTTAAAGACCACAAAAAGACAGAGTGAGAAACTCTCCCATGACCTCTGTGAAATATGCTCTGGCTTGATATTAACACCTAGCAGGACAATAAAAACCCATTCAGACTGACCATACAAGTATCCATACAATTATGATGTAATCATGATGTGCAGTTTGTGTAATGAACAGTGCACGTGGTACTGCCTACATCTTTATCAATATATCAATATATAAGTAGGCGTTGCTCTGACTTATCAATAGGACCTTGGCTACCACTAGTAAAAGAATAACCCTCAGTCATTATGACGCTAAGACAAAGATAAGTCTGTCAGTACAGGGTGCCAAACCTATAGATTTGAGCTAGGTTTGTGTCTCCCATATGCTGTCTGCTTATTCACCTTCAAATTTCCTTTTGATGGCATCTTTTGAGCTGGCATAGATCATCTTGCTCTTCAGGGGGGCGTTGTCAGGAGCCCTGCAAATCAAAAAAGCTTCGATTAAGCACACAAGATCTCCGATGGCGTCATGGGTCACCTGAAGAGTGAAAAACCTTGCTCCTACCAGAAGATGAAGACCAGATCCTCCTTCTTTGTCTCCTTGGTCTCATAGGTGGCGTCATACAGGGCGTAGCGGCAGTCCTCTGGTGGCAGCATCTTCACAAAGTGCTGGTAGGGGTCCTGAACGGTGGTTCCCACTTCACCCAGCAGGATCTCTTTACCTTCATCCAGGACAATGTTCTTGAGGTCCTTGCTGAGACAGAACAGAATGGCCTTCTTCCTCTTCCTCTTCTCTTCCTCGTTGGCAAAGGCCTTACGCACCTTCATGTCATTGAAGACTGCGATAACTTCGTCTGTGACTTTCACGCCGGAGGTCTGAGGGGAGAAAAGTGAGTTTACACTTGTGATTCTCAGCAGGAATCTTTCTGATCATCTGTTTAGAAAAGGTGAAGAAGTTAAAGCAAAGGTTGGCAGCTGAGAGCAGCCGTCAGTATTGCAAAAAACAGAACTATTAGTTACATCTGAAAAGAAAGTTTGCTTGAAAAGTGCACGCCCAAAACTGGTTTCATTTGAGGAAGAAGCTTCAACTTGATGTAACCTCCATCGTACCGGAAGGAGCTCGGAGTACGTTGGTTTCCCTTGTGGTTGCTCTGACATTTGCCTGTTCTTCTCATTTCAACCCTCTATATTTAAACCACTTTTTAGCTCCACACGCTAACTTATGTACCAAACGATTCATATTTTAATAGCTGATTAGAGAGAGGGTTGCTGTGATGGTCATGCTGCTATAACATTCCGTTCACTTTCCTTTCTGAATAATCCGTGCACGGCTCCAGAACACATGATCACACGCATAGATGGCCAGATGTGGATGTACATTGCAACAGGGCCATGTCCTGAAGGCCGACATGTGATACAGCATCTCTTTCCGTTCCTGTCTGCTTGTTATAAGTCGGCAGCGGTTGACGTCACACCGCACACGTGGTACGTTGTGGTGTTGAGCGCTGTAGCGGCCAAAGTAGACGGTGTCCTGGGTTTGGATCTACAGGCCCTGCACGGCCTGATGTTTCTTGATTTACTTAAAATTGTTTCAGAAAGCTCCATCAACACTGGAGGAATCAGAAAACATTGAAAAGGCACCGAGCCTCTTGACATTTGGGAGGTCACAAATCGATTATGGCTCAATGAAACCTGTTAGTTTAGGCTTTACTGCGGTCACAGCTGCCTGAAAGGGTTTTGCAACCATCTTGAAAAGGTCATGAGAGCAAACAGGCGCAAACACAGACGCTGCGAAGGAGAAAAGGAGTCTGAGAGGAGAACACATGACTACCGCAAAACCACACGTACTAATGAGCCCCAGTTCAAATGAAAAGGTTTGGCTGTGACCAGGTCGCTAATAGTGTTGATTTCTTTAACACAATGTACAATAAATCACTGCCAACACAGCTCCAGCTATCACCCGTTGGATTTCATTTCTCCTGGATCCAGGACATGAAGTGAAAAAGAAATTTGTGGCAGCCACAAATTGTGTCCAAAGTTCACCTCACACATGAAAGTTGAGCAAACAGGTGTGGCCGTGAGCAACGGGCATAAAAATATTGCATAAGTTTCTCTCTGCGAGCACAAGTGACAGCCATAGAGACCGGCATGTGGGTGAGGTTACAGTCAGGAAAATAAGGTTTCAGTTCAGGGTTCAGCGGCAGACAATGGAGCTTCTGTCAGACTATAGAATTGAAGTCACGTCGCTCAGTCACAGCAGCTCCATTCAATCAAGTCTTCTGACTCAGTTTAAGGCCTCCATCAACGGGGAACGCTCGCTCGGTAAAAGGTGGAGGAAAACTACTGTCCCGCGGGGCGTCAAAGGGGGGGAGAAAAGACAATAATGAAAAGGAAATCATGAGGCAGGAAAGAAGGAAAAGAACCCAGACGGCAATAAACAAAGCAGTATGGAGGAGTGTTTGCTCAGGGCCTGAGGAAGATATGAGGAAACATCCATGCCCGGTTCCTTAATATAGCTGTACAGAAAGAGCTACTTTACAGATCTTAACACCTTTTGTTTGTGTTATCACAATCATTTTATGGACCCAAAGATTGTGTGATGTGTTTTTCACACACGCTGCAAAAAAGTTTCCATTCTGCATTGTACTGGCCTTTCCAATTTTATTTTATTTTATTTTATTGGGGGGTGGGGGGCTGCAGCCTGTTAAAATGATATTGCTGCATCTTTTATGGCTGAAACTGTCAGTTGATTATATAGCCACAGCTGTTAAAACGGCACGACAAACAAGAACGACGTTATTATCGTGCGCTTTCAGAATGAAAAGATAAGCAATTCGGATAAACCTGCTGTATTTACGTATAATAAATGCGTACTACGCCACTAGGGATGCATGTATTTGATGTTGTCGATGGTTTATTTCCAGGTGACATTAGAAAGCGAGTCTTCAAACGTCTTTAATTTCACATGCGCAACCAAAAAAAAAAAAAGAGGAAAAAAAAAAGAAAAGAAAAAAAGATGCGCAGCAGTGACGAGGATTCGGGGCCCGTTAGCTCCAGCTAGGCAGACAACAGCAAACGGCCGTCACATAATGGCGAGAATTCGGTCCAATGTTCTATGTTTTAACCCCCAAAAGGCGAAATCGGAGCTGGTTTGTTAGTAAAGTCACCCAAACTGCGGTTTCCGCCATAATACGACACAACTAATGGTCCTTGCACCAAATTCAGGGTGGGGCCATGAATGCAGCACGCGCACATGTGAGCGCTAGCTTGCTATATAAGGGAAGGCTGCACCCCGACAGCCCCTCGGTTTGTCGATTCATTCATTTTGTGAGCGAGCGTAACTCGACAATAAACCCGTAATTATCCCTCTGAGCTGATGCGAGTGTAAAGTGAACTGATTGGGAGCAATGGGGGACACACAGCGGCGCATATACGTGAGGCAATGAAGCCGCTGAGAGACAAAGAGCGAGTAAATCACAGCTAGCACCGGCCATAATGGGCTTCATTTTATGCCACTGCTAATGTAGCTAGCTGGGCTAACAATACAGTTAGCTAGTTAGCCCCGGGGCGCTGCTGCACCTGCCATCATCCAGAGCCGAGCTGTTATTCTGTTCAATCATCGGCCAGCTTGGGAGGAAATAACGGTGCCAACGATGCGGCCGACAAGACGCTCAAACGCCGCTGAATTAATACAGACAGGACTTTCTGCTTTTGTGGCGCAAACACGGGCAGATAAATGAAATGGCGTCCGGTGTTATGGCCCAACGCCGTTATGTCCTGTACGGGTTGTTAGGGAAATGTTTTCATTCCTTTTAAAACCCCTACAAAGGCGCATTTATTGGACGTCTAAAGCATCGCTGCCGAGGATTCTAACGCAATGACGCTAGCGGCGGATCCTGCGGCACAAGACCGGCTTTTGAGCTCGGGTGCTAAAACCGACAGAATTACCGACAGATTCTACATAAATTGTCCAATAACCTCACCGAGCACGCTTAAGAAATGAAGAGTGTGCGCCAGTGAAAGTCAGCAGGGCAGAGACTGGTGTAACGTTAGACTTACCATTGCTGTAGCTGTGGATAGGTCAGCGTCTGAGTAGAAATTGAATGGACTGTGATGATGAATTGTCGCTCTCGCTCACACACTGGATAATAAAGGGGACGCGCCTCGAAGCGCGTTCCCGCCGCGTGCACGACCGACTGTCCGGTTATACGTATTGTGTTTACAATTGACCTATATATCCTGCCGCTTTCCTTAAAAGGGCATCGAATTCGATTTTTTTATCGATCAAATCGATTATTTCCGGCGTGTTGGAGACGAATAAGAAATGTTAATTGATGTGTCGGGATTTGTTTATTCAATGATCACGTGGTGCCACTACTTTGAATAAAAATTTTTTTTTTCCTAATAGTGAATTTTCAATGCTAGTTTACATTTTAGGACCGTAGGAGTGGACGTGAATGAGGAAGCAGAGAGCATGATGGGAACGCGTGTTTTATAGCGGAAGGAACCCTTTCTTGGTGATTGTGCGAAACCTGACACGCGATTAACGGGAACCTGATGAATAATTAAACTAATGCGCCGTTAGATTTTGATCCATTACAGCCAGTTTCTGTATCGCTGCGCGCACATTCGCACCGTCGCGAGTACGTTCTATCAATTATGACCCTAATGGCGCGGTGAATCATTAATAGGCCGGTTAGGACGCCATAGAGCAGACAGAGCGACTTGTAGGATGGAGGAAATGCTGTGTCGTCCCCTCTCCTCCCTCCCTCTCTCCCTCGCCTCCTCCCCTCGCCTCCTCCGTTGGGTTTTTGTTGGACTCACTTCCAAATATGGAAGCGAACGGCGAGCAGCGACGCTCGGTGCACGCGCCTCGCTCACAGCAGCCGGAGGGGCGGGGCCAGGGCGCCGATCGCCATATAAGGAAACAAGGGACACGAAATATCGCCGGAGCGGATTTTTGTCCACCTCTGCGAGGGGAGAGAGACGCCACACACAGCCGGTCAGTGTGAGCGGGGACGCGGACACGAACGCTCCTTACTCCCCCCCCCCAAAGAGAATTATAATGTACAGCCATATCATTACAGCACAGGCCAGCTCAAGTGATGTCATTGTTGTTTTTTTTTAAATTTAATATGATGTGGGTCGAGATGTAACGTAAGTTCATTACGCCCTATAACACCAATATGTGAAGGGAAAAAAAATCTAGTGATTGCTTAACCGTTTACATTACATTAGAGTCAGATTGTCTCGGCTGGCTTATTTTGATTTTGTTTTTTTAATGTGTCTATAAAGCCTTCAACCTACTGACATCCATTGAATAGAAACCGTAGACATTTTCCAGCTGTGTGGTGTTTGGCACCACCATGCTGCAGAAATACAGATTGTAGAATATCTGCAAACTGTCAGACTCTTGGAGAAGCTACGGTGGCCTTTTCATAACCACATTAATGAAGATTTGCTCTATGGATGAAGGGTTTCCTTGGCCAAAACCCTCACAGTGACCCTTTTACTGGTGTGGCAGCTGAAATCCTCCGAGTCCATTTTTTTAAGATAAAACTCCAACTGAAAACCACGGTTTATAGAACAGACTGCGGAGACACATTTAAGAAGGTCAAACTTTATTCTTTCCAAAAGAAAGGTGCCCATAGCCCTGCAGGAGATGATTACCGGTACATTAGGCTTTACTACACTTTGCATCAGCGTGTTTATTGAATGAGTTGTGTGAGGCGGAACAGGAAAACAACACCTAAGAGGAGATAAAGTGTAAAACCACATGCTTGTCAAAATATGGAAGTGTCCTCTGGAATGGGAATGACTTGTGCAACAAGATAAATGTGGTTTCAGATTAAGAGCCCCCTTATTCCCAGACTTCTTTGTTGGTCCTGTGGTCTGACCGTGAGTCAGACCTATGATACCATGGAATAATCACAGTGATTCTGAAGACCTTTACGTTGCTGAAAAGACGGTGGAATTGTGGATATAAATTAAACGAGGATGAGCCAGGCCACATGTATCATTTCTCCTTCCTGTAATAAAACATTGAAAAAGCCACTCAGCTGTTTTTTCCATAAACTCTGACTAAAGATTATTTATCTTTCTTATTCTTTCTCTAAAACATTCAGAATAATGCTATTCTCTTTGGCTGACAAGTTTAAATATACTGAATATTGTTATGATATCTTTGGAGGTGGAATATGCTACATAAAATGAGCTTATCTGTCGAACCAAAATGTTCAGTTTAACCGTCACAACCTACAAATTGTAACACTTTCCATCAAAAAATGAGCTAAAAAAAAAAGAGAGAAATAAGATTCAACTGAATTCCAACAACAAACATCTCCCAAAACACTTTAGCTAAAATGTGTAGTGTCCTCTTTTGCTAAAGCTAAATATTACAATGAAATGGAATGTTCTTAAGGCCACAAAATAACGTTTTTAGCCAATAAATGTAAATGTATAAGCATTAAAGCTAGCTGGTTTAAAGGTTATGTTTTAAGGATCCGGCGCAGATGTTTCGAGAAGCACCCTGACTGACCCTGCTGAAAGTGAAGCTTTGAAAAGAAAATGTGCGTTGCAGAAGGTTAAAGGTAAACAGAGACGTGTCTTTTTAGACCAGTTGTAAACTCGATAGCAGTGTCTATATAAGATAAACCGCTAGGTTGGGATACTTTGATTTCCTTCCTCTTTAAATCAAATCAAGCTTATATACAACCTGGAACTTTAACAAACTGTGGCGTGTTCTACAGATGCTGGTGTTTCTGATCAACATGTTTTTGCCTTGTGTACCAGTAGCCATTTGTTTGTTCAAGTGGGTGGAATGATAAGGCTTTAGTGCTCGATGTGTGTGCTTGTGTCATGTGCTGGTTGCATTGCACCAATATTACACCGAGGATTCGGGGATTCTCTAGCTAGATTTCTTCTCTTGGATGGCGCTCGCCCCTCTGGATTTGTTGACCATCACGGTGGCCTGAAAGCACACAGGGAGGGTGGTTTACTGGATGCAAGTCTTACGCAACACTTTCGGACTTCGTTATACACTTGTGGGCTCCTGCGTATTTCTGGGAAAGCACTAACACTTCAAAACCACAATGGGCACATGAGAAAAAGTCAAGTTTGACAGTCAAACGTATTTAAAAAACAACAGTTAAGCTGCGCAATGTGAACTCTGACCAGCCATCAGTAGAGAAGAGTAGAGAACAGAAATGAGGAACACTGACGACTCTTCAACCACTGATTGCTCAAACTTGTCATCTATAGCTGAAACTAATGCTGACAAGTGTTACAAGGGACAGTTTCGAAGGTACTAGGTACTAAAAGAGGTGATATTTCCTCTAAATGTAAAATAATTACTATTTATAGGTGCTTATAACTCCACTAGTTAATTACACATTAGTAATGGGCCAAACATGTCAGCCAGTGTGGAACATGGAACATTCTACATAATCTGCCAACACAGCAGAAAACATAAATCTTCCTGTGGGAGCAAAAACACTTATTTATTCTACTTTTAAAATAAATGACGGCCTCCAGCAGCAACTGTGCAGTAAATGCAGAGCAACGAGGCCATAAACAAAAATACATAATTATAAATCACAGTAATATAAATCACAGTACGTAAGCATCCTAAAAGCTGCTATATTTGTCTATATAAAATGTGCCTTGTGCAACAACTGAAGGTTAATTTAACTTATCTTGGCTGTCAGAAGGGATGAAATATAAATAAGAGAGAGGAGATAACAGTGGCTGACTGTCATCCAACCGTCATTAGACTCACCTGCTCCAGAACGACACCTGCTGCTTGGTCGATGGCGCCTCCAACGCTGCGGTATCGGCCAGAGTAGCGAATGAAGGCCCACGTCAGCATGGACATCATGACCACACCCATAGTGCAATCACACACCAAGGCAAAGGTGGTGAGGCCGATGAAGAGCAGCACGCCAGACAGCACGTAGAGGAAGCACACGAGGACGAAGAGCACCGCAGGTGTCCGGAAGGCGCTGAAGAGATTTTTAGACTATGGAGAGAGGAAAAAAACAGATTGAGACAATTTCCAAAACATCAAAACCAGATGGAATTCTGGAGTCTTTTAACCTCATTGTGCTTGCAGAAAGACTGCCACATTTCCTCCAGCTCCTTCTCCAGCTGTGCTTGGTATCGGTCACAAAACTCCTGTCCACCCATCTTCTTGGTGGAGGAGAAGGCGTGAAGGGCCTCTTTGAAGTTGAAATGATGCTTTTCCTCCAGAGATTCAGGAGACACGTAGGGCAAGTCTCCACCACACACCTGAGAAAAATAATTAATACAAAACATTCATGTCTAGAAAGCCTCTTTACCATTTTCTGCGACTTACTTTCTCCATGTTCTTGTAATACTGATCTTTTGCTGTTGCCACGGCTGCCAGGTTGTTGGCCTCTGCCGTTGCCTGGCGAGATGAAATGGGCAGGTGTTGTTATTTATTTATAAAAGAAACTTGTCAAAGCTTGAGTTAATTATGGCTAATTTTGTAAATACCATGAGCATGGTCTTTGGCTGTGGCAGGTCTTCCCCCTGGTAGATCTTGATGTAAGCCTGATAAGGCAATAATTCATACGTTAATCATTTAAAAACAATGGTGTGAGTATATCAGGGGAAAAAATCAACAACTAAAAATGTTACCTTGAAAAACTCCAGCAGGCCGCGACAAGTGACTTTGTTTCCATTTATTTCCTTTTCAGCCAGATGATCCGGATGCAGCAGTTTAGGAATCAGAACCTGCAGCTGGTCTCTGAACTCTGGGGCCACGTCTGACATGACACACATACATCAGAACGCAGCTCAGAACATTACATATTTTGGTTAAAAAAAATAAAAAATACCTTTAAGTTGTCCCTCAAAAGATGGGTTGGTGGCAACCTTTAACCCAGGGTGAGGTAACAGGAAGCAGGAAATTTTGGTGAAGCACGAGTGGATGTGCTCCCTCACTGTCTGCAGCTCCTCATGCTGGTTTTCTTTAACCTTTAAAGACAAATCAAACATTGTGGCCAAACTCCTACACCACCAGTTTTGGTAGGCTCGCTGATGAACTGGTACCTGTAATCGTTTGTCCAGGAAATCGTTGCCTCCATTGAAGCCATACAGATATTCGTAAGGAAAGCTCCAATCTCTGATTAAGAACATTAACGACTGAGAAAAAGAAAATCTTTACTCAACACCTCCATCTGAGAAACCTCATCTGACATCAGCAAGAATGTGTCAAGGTTTTCTCTCACCTGAAAGGGCTTCAGAAAGATCTCATCCATGGCGAGACGGCCGTATTCTGTGAACAGCTGTGAGGGGGAGGCAGCAGTGATGCTTGATAATGAATACTGAGAAGGAAACATCTCCACAGCAACAGTGATGAAACAGCATTTTAATCACAGTACACTCACCTGTAGCTGCTGCAGGTCGTCCTCTTGTATGTTCTGTGACAGATTGTAAATCTAAAAAAACAAAAAAACCCTCTAATATAAGCAGCAAGAGTTGATAGTAATAATAAGGTGGAAATATTTACTTGTACTGAGCTGGTCATGGTGCTGAGAGCAAAGATAGTAGCACAATCCTTCACAGTGGACTGGTTGTCAAAGGCACCCTGGGTGTCCATTAACACTACCGCCACCTACAGGGGGAGAGGGGGACGTACAGGACATTCATCAGGGACCTGCTGAACCAATCAAATGGACCATGTGTGCCCAGTGATCTACATTTATTATCACCTACTGTATTTTAAGTACAGGCACGCCATGATTCCTTTTTTAAAATTACCTCTTCTCCATCATTCTTTGTAATAGGGAAAACTTCACTCCACAGCTGGATGCCTGTCGTCTCAGGTTCAGAACCACCTCTCCAGGAAAATCCTGTCAGTGGCTCATCGTCCTCGCCGAGCCAATCTTCATCGCCCTTTAGAAACACAATTAGCTCTTTTGATAGCATGGCTAGGGTTAGGACTGTATTATATTAAAACGTATCAGATCAGAAGAAGACGCCATGCGTCTGACTACTGAACTAATGTTAGTTCAAGAATTTCTATTGACTAAATGACACAATGAAGACAAAGCCCTCAGAAACTCATACTTGTACACTTAAAGGAAAATATATATTTTTAAGGACACCATGCATATTGTGGATATTTTTATGCGTACTCAACCTAAAACTTTGTTGATAGGAAGGGCTGAAGTGCTGTCCCCTACTGCTGTAGGGCAGATTACACTTTACAGCTCTTGTGTTAACTTGTCTGTTCACATGTTAATGCAGGGAGGATCACTAAAGTTGGAGAACTGGGTCAGGCTTTTTGCTACCTAGAACGCACGTTTTAAGCACAGTTTGAGTCCAAGGTGTGATTTACCTTCCTGTACATGTAACGCAGCATGAAATCAAGCAGGAAGCTCTTGCCCTTCCTGAAGGCTCCGGCCACAGACAGCACCACCACATTTTTGTCTCGGACCTGAGGAGCCAGGAGAACCTTAGCCAACGCCTCGGTGTCCAAAGCGAAAGAGTGGTTCTCCTTACACACTGTGACAATCTGAACTGGGCCTGGTTCACTTCCCATCATTAATGGTCCCTGTGAAAATCACAACACAATATAAAATCAGTGCCATTTACTGGAATCCTCTAAGAAGAGGGGTGAGTGTTATTGTGTAGTTAATATAATTACATCAACCTTTTTGTTGGCTTGGGCAAAAGGCATTCCAATATTTTCTTTTATGACTATTTTCTGTTCTGCTTACCATGAACCTTTAAATATAGCCTGGTCATTAAAATATTTGCACAATGAACCATTACGAAAAGGGACAAATCCCTTAAAGAATCATCTCTCCTTCATTATAGGCATACAAAGCTTGTCTGTGCTCACTGAAAAATAACAAATGTGCAGAACCTTGAATCAGACCACAGTATATGTAAATGCTGAACAGACTGTCAGGCTGCTTGGCCTCTGGCGAGTGAATTCACCATGCTTTGCAACAAACAGCTCATTTCAGCTGCTTCAATGGTCGTTATTGTTATGATAATCCCCCCTCCAACTCGTGATTGTGGAATTGCTTTCATAACCCCTTTGCCTGCACCAACACTGCCCAAAGTTCTGTCGTTTTGCTAAAAACTTGCACTACACACAAACTAGGTAAAGTTCGAGGCGAGGCACCCTGCACCAGCATACCTGACATTTCTGGGCAGTGAATGTGCTACAAGCCAGTTGAGGCACTAAAGCAAACAATAAGTGCAAATAATATTCTACAATTGTACAGCTTGCTGTCAGCTTGTGAGGAAATATCGCTTCACACCTAAAAAAGCGGCACAGTCGTCGCCCGGTCATGAAACCAACTGCCGCTTTGGTTGGTGTGGATGCTGGCGTTGGCCCCAGCAGAGCCCAACACTCCTCTTATGTTAATCAACCCCCTATCCAAGAGGGTGAAAGTAGAAGCTAACACCATTCCCGTGGGTAATAAATGTTTAAAAGGAAAACATTGCAAACCTAAATCTGCTAGCTGTTATGACTGGATATGTTCACGCAAACGTTGCAGCAATGCCCTGTATTCAAGTTAAATCCGTGTAAAATAATACGTATACCACCCGTGGTCAGTATTTCATTGGTCCCAGTATTTTCATTACCTTTGATGTCTTCAAGTATCCTCAACACAAATTTATACTAGCCGAGCAACAACAGGAACAGGAGGTTTTTTATATTGGCATGAAAACAACTATATGAGAACTTTTTTCCACCACGGATTACACTCTCTTCCGTCTTTTGGAGCCGCAATCTCTCATGGGAAACGTAGTTTTAGTGCTAGTTCCTGTTGAACTATGACGCCCTTTAGGACTACATTATCCAATGTGCCTCTCGTGTCGCCACACCTCTAAATTGTAGGAAATGTAGTCTTTCTTGTGATGTTACGACGACGGAACTAGTTAGCTACAGTATGAATACTTTGTACATAAGGTCTGTTGTGTGAACAATGTCTTTAAAAGACGTCGTCGCTTGATAACAATATAGCTTTTCACATATATTAGCAGTGCACAAATGACGACACCATCGCATGTGGAAAAAAGTGAGAATTTTAACAGTGTGTCAGTTTTTATTTTTTAGATTACAAAACTATATGCATTTCAAACATTAAATTTACAGACGGACATAATGGAGGAGAATGGGTGAAACGGCAGTATATCGTCAAAAAAGAACACAATTTTATGTTGACATTACTTACTTTAACATGATCAAATGGTAACAAGGTTTTCAAGAGTCAACTTGAGGCATTTTACGATTCAATACCTGGGTATTTTACACAAAATAAATTGAACATTTATCTGAACAAGAAAAATAGGTTCAAAACCTCTAAAGGACATAGGATCAATGCATATGTGCTGTCGATACTGAGTGCAATCTACAGTCAAAACTGTAGCATATGTTTAATATACAGACTAATTAGTACTACATGTGACCACTTTTAGAATGTTTAGAAACAGAAAAAAAGAACTATTAAATGACTGTACATTTATGCAATATTTTCATTATTACATGCACTTTCTATGGTGAATTATGCATCCCTGAGGCTGAATTTCTTATGTTACTAATCGAGTTGTAAATATATAAATAAACTTTATTGAAGACCATATGGTATGTTGTGTCAATACTCAAAATATCCAGAGTATCAAGTTTACACTGAAGTCTCTGTCCAGGATGTTCATATAAGGTCATAAATTCAGCAGTGAAATTCCCTGAAAATGTGAATAGACCCCAGTTATTGTTAAGAAGCAGCTGACTAAATACAAGTTTATCTAACTAGAAATCAGCACACAAATGGCGAGTATCAAGTAAAACCCAAAAAGCATCACTCTGTGTCATCTGGGTTGTCGCAGTTTTAAGTACTCAGAGTACTTTAAGTACCCGAAGGCAACTGATCTTAAAAATACTTGAAGAGGTTTTATTCCATCCTCTTTGGTTATCTAACCGCTGTTGGGATTGGAAATGACCTCAACTGACATCCTGCATTTTCAGGAATGGGCAAAGCTAAACTGATGCCTTTGACTTATGTCATAATCATGATACAAGGCATTAAAAATGCAATTACTCTCTTAGAAACAAATTAAAAGGATCACCAGCTGTGATTCTTGAATTAAACAAACATTAATACCCCCCACCTGCTAAGTCCAGCAGAGACCCAGCAGCCTCTTGGGCTTCAGCATCAAGCTGAAGGATTTCCACCGTCTCCAGGTCCAACTGGGTGTCGCCTGGCAGAACCAGATACTGCTGAGTCTCATAGTAATGCAGTTCGATGTACCCGCTGTCTGACAGGGGGTCGTTCTCCATTCCTCCGCTGACCTCCTCCTGCTGGTACTCCACCGCCTCTATGGTTACCAGCTCTTCGTGATCCGGAGTCAAAGCGCAGGGTGGAATGTCAGAGAAGGTTGAGTTGTCACTGGTCAAGGATTGTGGTGAATTTGCAGAAAGGAGGAGGTTCTGCGAGAAAGGATCTGCACGAGAAAGACAATCATTACTATCAAACCATGAGGAATCTTGTGTTTGTTTTCTTTTCAGACTCTCCAGTTGGCATGCGTGTCCATGCAGTACACAGGAGACAGGACGAGGGTATGTAAAGTAGACCGCGCTGTTTCCTGGACTGCCACAATAAAAGGAGGTTGTTGCCATGACAAAAGAGCACAAACACAAGAACAATGCTGAACACTGAATACGCTATGGAGCAGGCTAAACACTGCAACTAATAAATATGTCAAACAGGGCTGTTACCGCGGCCTGTAGGTTTAACGAATTGTATATTACAAGCGTTTCACAATGTAAATGATGCTTGTGTGATGTGGAACCAACCTGTAATTTCAAAAGAATCACACACTGCAGGAGCTGCGAAATCCACTTCTTCTAACCTGCACACAGCATGCAGAAACAGTTAAAAACACAACCTAGTAATTACCTCAGACACACCTTCAAAAACATAAAATTTATTTTCAAAGGATATGTTCCTTTTTAAAACCACGTCTAACAAAGAAGCAGGGATAAAAAAAAATATTGTCTTGTCTTGATTAGGGCATAAAGAGTAAATACAATATAGAGTTTGCTATAAACAGCGCCCCCTTCCGGGCAAGCGGTGTAAAAACAGGCCAACCAGTGTAACGTTTACTCACAGTGCAGGTTTTTGTATCAAACCACTGTTTTTACAGTGAAAACTGTGGGTCTTCCTCAGCACCTCGAGGAGCGCCGACCGATACTCCGGACAAACACACCACAGCGAACTGCTCCCCGCCGACTGAAACAAATGCAAATAAACCCGGTCATTGAACTGTTCCAATTAAATGTGTCAGTTAAATGTGGAAGATTTGACCTCACCTGGTTCTTGACCCTCTGGATGCGACAGAAGCTCTTACTCAGTGACAGATTGTGTCGAACAGAGTTCCTCCACCCACCGGTGGCCGTCCTGTAGTAGGGGAAATTCTTCACAATCCACTCATAGATGCCTTTGACTGGAAGTCTCTTCTCAGGTGAATCTTCGATAGCCATGAATATCAGACTGCTGAAGGAGTACGGTGGCTTGCAGGAGGCAGCTGTTTGGACAGGTGGCGGGGACTCTAGCTGAGGAAGAGAGGTCATTTTGGAGAGGGGCTGCAGCGGCAGCAGGTTGTTCCTCTGATGCAGCCAGCTGAGGCAGGTCAGGTCGTCCTCGTCTGGTTTGTTCGCCAGGTCCTGAAACTTCTGTTCTTCGCGGCACTGAGATGCTGCAGAGTGTAAAAGAGGAGAGGAAGACTGGACGCACTCTGCCTTAGCCGGAGAAAGTGAAGCAGGAGACGGAGGGAAAGAGGTGGGTGAGAGAGGGTGTGGGCGACAGCCATTAGAACAGGTCTGCTGGCGGGAGGAGAGCGGCAGCGATCCTGTTGGTGATGAGGGGGGCAGCATGTGAAAGAGATCCTCCATCTTTCTTCCAGGAGGATCGTCCAGCTGCACCACTGCTGAAGCATAAGACAGAAATCGATCCAAAGAAATTACTGGGGAGTCACTTTTCACCACTTTTATAGAACCCTGAATCTAATTTACTACCTAACCCCCATCGATGAAGACCCAACATATATCATATACCCAGAGGTGTCACATGAAAAAGTGCCTATATAAATATAATGGAAACATTCTCATGCTGATTACATAATTGGACACACACCCATTAAATGAGGTTCTACCTCTTATCAATCAATGCAAATGTATTCATCACATCACATTACAGCGACATGACGCAGTTCTAGAAGCAAACCTGGTCCAGATGAAAATGCACTGGAACGAGGTCATTGGTGCCAGAACAGTTGGCCTGACAGGGATAACGTGTTGATCCCAAAGGTCAGAGGTGAATGGCCAGTAAAACAAGAGGTCTTAAAGGATGAAAGATGCGCAAGAGCATCTCTCAGGGGAGGCTTCAACCTTGAGGCACCTGTCAATACTGTCAGTGACGGGCAGGAAGAGAAGCCTGCGATTTCTACTTCAAAATCAACTGTGACCGCGGAGCAGGATTGATTCTACAAGGAATTAAACTACTGAAAACGAGAACAGGTGCGGAGAAACTACATGTTAAAAGTGTCGGTGTTGGAAACGTTGAGTTAAAAAGTTAGCTATCCGTTCCTCTCTGAGGAGCGTCACCTGCAAGTGCAGCGTCCACAGCATAGACCCAAACACCTTCTGTCGTAACCCACAGAAAATAGGGCCGATTGACAGATCCACGCGGCATTATTATCGCTTCTTAAACATATGCAAATTAAGGCAAGCTATTCTTATTTCCATTCAGAGTTTTTATTTAATGCCTGAGCCACATGGCTCAAAACAAAGCTGCAGGCAAATGGCGGAAGAATATAAAGTTTCATTTAGGCATAAAAAGCCGCGCTTACTGGCGCAGGTATCTCCTGGCTCGTGCTTCCAATCAAATCTCATCTCTTTAATACTCACCAATCAAAAAAAGTCCAAATATGATGCAACGCGGCGCTTTTCGGACGCCCTAAAACGTTTGTGGGAGGAATTTGGGCTAAAATTGGTGCGATCGACGGCGACCACCTCTGTCCGCCTGCCCTGTTACCCAGCGGGGTTTCCATGGGAACCGAATGGACGCTTTGCAGTGCGCACGCTCCATAACGCGGAGCCAAATGAGAATAAGAAGCATAAAGGAGTATATGAAAACTGGCACCGGGCAGGAATTTATTGAGATTATTATTGTTGACATCTGTGAAAATGTGCTGTAAATATGACGGACTGTCAGGAAGCTATTAATGCTCAGGCTAATTCAGCTTTATAAACTTTATAAATGAACTAGTTTTGCGTTTAAAATTGCGGTTCTGTTAAAGGCTGCCACTTAAAGAAAGTCCATAAGGTCTAAATTTGAATGCACACAACTCAGTATATTTTACTACAAAATAAAGCTGGGTCAAACGTAGATAAATAAAATACAGAGGAGGATCAATTATCAACACTGGTATATGAAAGCCGACGTGTAAATCACACACTCTTCCGATAAGTCTAATTTATCCAGATACGTTGCATAACAATGAAACCTAGAGTGCATCTGAAAAACAAATATCACTTTTAAAGACCCTTTTTCTGTCAGTTGGGGCACCAAAAATAGAATTTATCCATGTTCTCACAGCAGAAGACAACAATCTGGGAGCGAAACTTGTTTGGCGCCCGTTGAGGTTAATTGGAAGCAACCGCGGCGTCGCCAACATTCAGCCAATGCTGCAGTTCACCACTGTCCAGATGTTTGACTTTAGTGAAGACTTTATAAACGCAGGCGTACAAACACTCAAACACATTTTCTTTTTTTTCCTTTAGAGAATGAATCCAGGGTGTGAAACGCATCATGGTCACCTCACCAAGTGAGAGGTTAACCAGTATATGATGATTGGCTGAAAGACCGCAGTTGCTATGGTGATATAAAGGCGAAAGTGGGGTTTGGCACTGGATCCAGTTCCCATGGAGTCCGAGGAGAGAGAGGGAACGATCTTCATTTTCAGGGATCGGACCTGAAAAACCAAACAGGACTGAGACAAATCGGATTTTCACACCATCACTAACAACATGTATGTTTATACAGTCCGACTCAGGGGCGCCCCATGCGTGGGGGGGGTGTTAGATACAGGATACAGCCAACTATATGACCATCAGGTGCTGCAAGACCTGGCATTTGTAACAGAGCAGAGCAACCAGCTGGGTTACTGCTGGTTAATGTCTGTCAGCGGCTGATAAACACTCTCAGGAGTTTGTTTATTCAAACGAACTGATACATTCATGTGCTGCCCAGTTTGGGAAGATGAAGGCGATTCACTCTGCTCTCAACCTGCAAGACTGTTCTCATGGACTCATCTAGAGTGGAGGAGCAGATCCTGACGCTCAGCTGAAGGCTACGACTCCTGGCCTGTTCTGGAACCTGCTCGCAGGGGGAAAGAGCCCAAACAGGGGGAAATGGGCTCTTTTTGCTTCCACTTATTTGAGTCAGCCTTTCCCCACGTGAAGCTTATTGAGCCCCAAAATGCTGTTCCACAATGACTGAAGAGCCTTTGGACGTTAGTTTGAGGCTGGCTGCACGATAGGACCCTGCCTGACTATAAACCCTGGGCAACCCTGCTCTAAATACTTACAATGAAGAACATTAGGGCACAGGAGGACCAGGCCAGTCCCACAAAATAACCATCACTGCCGAACAGGAGGCCACATAACATGGTGAAGATCATCCTGGAAGAGAGGCAGCGAATATTTCAATGTGGACTCGATGTGTAATCAAGGCATCAGTCTGACCTGAAGAGGATAAAAACTGATATTTACCCAACATATTTGTATCCGCTGTAGGCAATGAGGTCAAAGGTGGAGAGGTCGCTGTGAACCGTCAGCAGGTACAAACTCAACAGCATCACCAAGACCTCGATGACAACCCACACGAGGGCGGTGCTCGCACACAATCCCAGAACCTCTGGACTGAACCTACACACACACACAGACACACACACACAGCTCTTAATCTGAGTCACACACAGCGAGTCAGGAGATAACAGGAGAGGAAGGAGCGCTGACCTCTTCTGTATGCCGAGCGCTATCCCAGCCAGCAGGATGTAGGTGATGAAAGCCATTGCTGGAAGAAACCAAATCAAACGTGCGTCTCATCAATCAGGCCGGCTGCTGCCATTTACAGGAAAACTTACTGGGAATGTAAAGATCAGGCGCATTCACGTCCTGCCTCGGTGTCAGCGGAGTGTCCCTATGGTAACGAACCTCCCAGTCCTGGAACAGACACCGACAGGTGGCGCCAGTGAGCTTCAATACCACAAACACGCTTGTTTACTGGAAGTTACTGTGTTTACACGCTTGTTTATTAGTTTTTCCCAAATATAAATCCTTTTCTGCTCCACAGTGACACTTTAATGGAAACTTTAATAAATAGTTCCACTTCACCACAGCGATACTTCCATCAACCTCTTTTTTAATGTTTGTTTTCTCTATTATTTGGATTTGCAGTATCCACAGTCTTTCCCTCACCTCTCTTTACCTCTGCTCATCCTGACAGTCGGGTTCCACCGGCACCGTGTAGCTCACGCTATCAGGGTACAGAACGTCCGAAAGCACAACTTGACGACAATCTGAATCGGACTGAATTTACTGAACGCACAATCACGGTGTGCAGATACCCTCACAGCTCCGGTCGTGCGTTTGCATAAAAGCTTATCATCACAGTCCCGGCGTGACAAAACGTTCCGCGTCGTCCTGCAGCAGAGAGAAGAGCGGCGGGCGACTCTGATTACCTGGTGTGTGTACGGGAACAGGAGGATCAGGAGTTTCTTCATCACGTATCTGGTGTCGACCGCAAAGAAGTATTTCAGCTTGTTCATGGACATGAATCTGCTGATCTGAAAGGCAAAGTAAGAGCAAACATAACCTTTACAGATGAACACGGCCGGCGGGGAAAAGTTAACGCACTGCACAAAGACGGATCAGTCACTCGCCTTTTTAAGGAGACTGTATTAGTCTGACATTTGAGTTTGAACCGGGAGGAACCAAGTTGCTAATCCAGTTTGTTTTCGCTATTCAGTTTACTGCCTTGTGCAAACAAATGCAATTTACAGGATAAACCCGACAAATAAAGACACATTTGAATAAATATGAGCTAAAACAACGCAACTATGCCAAAGGACTGCAGCTGAGGAGTCAGAGAGCACCAAACTGATACGAAGGATGGAGCAACGACCCTGCACAATGACTTTGAGGAACAAGATAAGAATAAAAAGGAGATTATAAACGTGACAAATCGTTCGGAACACATCTGGCACACGCTTCTACTCGTAGGGCTGATGCAGGTGACATCGTCCTTTTCCATACCTCTTTATTTACCATATCCTTCCCTTGGTTGGCCAGGGAGGACCCGTACATCATTGCAGCGTTGGTCATTGGATCAGCAAACAGGTTGGTCATTCCAGGACCTCCTTGCATGTCATTTGCGGGCCCCCCCATATTGTACCCGGGGGTGTAGTAGCCTTGACTGTTCATTGCTGGTGGACTGGAGCTGGTGTCATCAAAGAGGATGGGATCTCCTGTGGGGGGAGCTGCACGAGCTCTTGGTTTAGCTGTGAAGAGGATGGGATCTGTTGGCCTCAACAACCACCAATAA
Source organism: Takifugu rubripes (assembly GCF_901000725.2). Taxonomy (NCBI): domain Eukaryota; kingdom Metazoa; phylum Chordata; class Actinopteri; order Tetraodontiformes; family Tetraodontidae; genus Takifugu; species Takifugu rubripes. The sequence continues at coordinate 3,655,388 of NC_042298.1, read as the reverse complement.
AGGCTCAAACGACTGAAATTTATATTTCTGCCCATGTTCCCGCAAACACAGGGGCCACACACACGCTCCAATAATAACAGGGTTTGCTGCTATTGTTTAATTTCCTGTGACACATTGAGCCATTTCAGAAATCTAAAGTTAATAAACAGGAAGGTGAAAACATGAGTGGACATTAGGTATTTATATTTCTAAATGAGAGGTCAGGATTTCCACTTACTTGCTCGGTAGCCGTGAGGTGGCAGGTCCATCGTAATATTCACTGACGTTAGCTCAAAAAGAAAGATAATGGCACATCAACTACAGATAATGAGATAATGTTGCAATGATTACCCGACATCACATTTAGCATTCGTGCATTGCGGCTAACGCAGGCAATACCCATTTAATAGTTATGTACAGGCTGTAAACTGACTGTAAACACTGTAAAGGACCCAAACTTAAAGCAGGATAATCTTAATACCTGCTGGCATCACAGCTGACCTACCTGCTCACAGAGCTAACCATGATCTCTGATACAGCCTGCTAGCGCTAGCTAACCAGCTAAGCCTGCAAGCGAAGTCAACAACTTCAAATTCTTTAGCAGAAAGAGTTAAGTAACGCTCCACGTGTGTTAACTGTCTACTCATACCTAGCACACTGAATTCCCACATAACTTATCTGATTGATGAGACTGTTATAATGAAGGAGAATAGGAGTACTTACCCACACAGCTAACGCGGTTAGCAACAGCTAGCTACGGGCTACAGAAGCAGTTTTCCGATCCCACCCATCCACAGCGGTTGGTTGACTCGTGTGTGCCTGCGTGGCAGAACACGGTGCAGGTCTCACACACTCTTTTTCACAGCGCAGGCATGTGCAAATACACAGAGGCTGGCGCTTGCGTGTGAAAGGGTCGTGCTCGTTCATCTCCTGTCTCCAGGTTTGCCCCGTTTCTGCTGGCGCGTTCTTGCACCCTTCGGGGGTCAGATGAGCAGAAAACCAAAGCAAAAGTGGGGGGTAGCTTTACATGCCTGTTCACTCTGCAACCACAACATGATGGTAATGCAGAAGTTTTAATAGTGTGCTTTGACACCATTGTTCTTGCACCTAAATGCACCAGCATGGCTACGTGAGCACCCCGGTTTAACAAGTACTGTGTTCTACCTGTTGTATGAATTGGCACGGTGCGTCTTGCAACGCCCTCTAAACCAAATACATGTGAGTGTATCTGGCACAAAGATGAGTGTGTGGGATGAGTGGGTGTGGGTGAGTTATATGAGTACGCAGCAATGGAATCCAAACCTCTTCCATCCCCAGAAACCCCCCAAGTTTTTAAGTTTTGGAGGGAAATGTAGCAGCACTCGCTATGAGAACATACCCACGTCGAGTTGTTAGAAGTGGTGCGAGAATTTTCCTGAAAATACCAGGAAGCAATAATTTAAAGAATACAGTCAAAGAGCAAAGATGGTTAGCGTGTTGTGACACAGCACAATTAAGGCTAGCAAACGTGTCATCATTGCATTCCTCAGCCTTTGCTCATTAGACCTTTGCCCTATATTACACCCTCGCGCCTTACAATCGACTCTAAAGGACACAACAAGCAAGTCTATCATTACACACTGTGATATCACTGATGTCTGAAATCCAAGATGCAGGGTGGCAGATGAGCAACAGGTAGCTCAGGTGTTGTTGAGGTCCCTCTCCTATTCATCAGGCATGAAAAGACTTAAGGCGCTAAAATGATGTGTGTTTGAATCTACATCTTCCTTGTATTTTTCTTTTGTAGATCAATTAGCAGTAACATGACCCCTTCAAAGGTCAGCCGCTTGACTAAATCCACCTCTGCTGGGAAGTCTGTCCTCAGGGACTGCAGAGTCAGCAGCTGTTTTGTCCCACTAAGCGTATACTGAAGCTACAACATGAGTTTTTCTTTTTTTAAATCAGTACTAGGGTTTAGATTGTGCCTGAAAGTGAAAAACATGCGTTGAAGCAGATGGTGAAATAATTGAGTGGCTTTGTGACTCTGGCCTGACTCATCTTCACAAGCATGTCTACAATGGTGCGCTTTTTTAAAGTGAGAGTGAGCCAAAACACTTCTGGGCACAGCTGTGCCCGCAGTTTAACTAGTAACATGCTGTATTTCATACCTCTGAGCAGTCTAAAAATATAAAGTACACTTTGTACGTTGCTTTACATCATATTTAAATTCCAACCCCCTGAATTAAATTGCTAAACGAGATTATTTGTAATATTCAACGCTATCTTAAAATCTACTACTTAAAATAATCGCCACTATTTTCAAAATTTCAGGTTTGGTTAATCACTCTATTCTAAGTTCAGCTTTGTAAATACCCGTTTACATTAAATTATCGAGTTTCAAGCACAGCATTTGATATACCTTGATCCCCCCCCCCTACTTTTTTTTTTTTAACACCACGTTATGGGGGTAAAATACGACATGTGCTGTTATTGAAACAGTAGTGTACTTCCACTGGAGCAGGAAATTATTAAAACTTTTTAACCACAGAAAAACAGTCAGTGAAAAATATTATTTTTTTCTGTTCAAGGAATCCCGAGCGCTCTCAGGAGGAAACTCTCTCCATATATGGTGAATGACGTCATTCCACGTGGTTTCATTGGTGAGAGATTCCAGACAACACTATTTCCCGTAACTGGAGGGGCGTGGTGAACCTTTCGTACCACTTTAAGAGTTTACAACCTCACAATCATTCCCAGACTTTGGCTTCTGGATCACCGACTAAGGAAGTGAAGATGTGCTAAAAAGAGTTTTATAGAGTTTTCGGACGATTTAAGGAAATACCGAGGAGCTATTTTCTTCCTGTTTCACCCCTTGGAAAGGCACCCTTTTGGACTCTACCGATTTACCGCAATAAGGTGGGCTTACCCCAAGTTTGAAATCACACACAGGATTAAATCTGTAACTAATTTCGTGAGGTCTGACAGCTATATAGCCCCGACTGGAATCAATTTTATTTTCTTTAAAAAACCAAAACAGAAAGGATGTATCGAAACTTTGGGAATCAAGGGCGAGGCAACCCTCCGTACACGGGCAGCGTGTCAGGGACCAGCTCACTGGGAAACACCGGCACTTCAGCCACACAGGAGCAGGTAGGTTTCATTCAATCACAGACTCACTATGTGAAGTACCCTTCTCAATATATTGCACTCCTTTAGGTGTTTTAGTGCAATTGTTACGTATATAATACATTGTTCTATATCCTACATGTACAATATGATATTAGTCTTTAAAAAAAAAAAAAAAATTAGACCTCAGTAAACCTCCCACGTGCTTCCTTTAGGTTAACCTTATTTTCTTTCATTTTGTCTTGTCATTTTCTTTCCATTCAGAAGTTTACGATGGCTAGCAGCAGTCAGTTTGTACCCAGCCTCAATGCCATCACAACCAATCAGGACCTTCAGTGGCTGGTCCAGCCCTCCCTCATGCATCCACCACCGGGTCCTTCAAGATCTCCAGCACCTCCTTACCCGACCCTCCCGGGGGCACATCCGCTGTGCCCACAGCCTTCTCACTCCCATCTCCTCAGACCAGGGGTGATAAGGGCAGCCGCACCAGCTTCCACGAGGCGCCGCAATGATGAACATGTAAGGCAGGAGTTCTTTTTATGAAAGAAACCTTTGATTCTTAGAGGGACCGGAGGCCGTGAGGCGTGGAGCTCGCAAGTTCACTAAACATCCTGTGTGGCTGAATGAGACAACTGGTTGCGCGTTAAGCCTTCCAAATCCCAAGGAAATGTGAAAAAATGAGCTAGTTTTACTCCTTCTTTATCTCGCCATTCCCTCGCCACCTTCAGGACAGAACATTTTCTCTGTTCATGCTCTTTGATGTTGACTTTGACTCAGTGTTGACTTAGCGTAATGTCTCCATGTTGGAACAAGATAATTCAACACCCATCACCACATTGGGTAGCGCCGCCAGAGCACACTGCTTGGCTCACAGCCCTGTAACAGTTGTGTCCTTCCCTGGTGGTACAGGAAGTGGACTGTCATGTGACTCACAGGGCACGTGAGTCACACCTGAGTCACCACAGGGGCCAGAACGTGACTCACCGCGCAGAAAGGGCGGGAAATATTGGGTCAATGGCAAATATTCAGTAGGGCTTCGGGTGAAGTTGGGAGGCTACGAAGGTGTAAAAGAGCGTTTGTTACAAAATGGTCCAGCTGTGATGATTGCGGTGACTCAGGGCGCCCACACGGTGGCGGTGTTTCTCCGGTGTCACGGTGCCTCCGGCGGAATCCCGACGCGTCTAAATCTGAACAGTTTCCCCACCGGGCTCTGTGTAATGCTCCCTAAATGTTCTCATTTCTCCAAGCTTTCGGCAGAAGAATTGGAGAGGCGTCGAATAAGAAGGGAGAGGAATAAAATGGCAGCAGCCAAATGTCGAAATCGCCGTCGGGAGTTGACCGAAACTCTCCAAAACGTGAGTGAACGTCACGCTCATGAACGCAGCACCTCAGATTCAAAACGCCCTTTAACCTGTATTTTTCTCCGCCCTGCAGGAGACCGACCAGCTGGAGGATGAAAAGTCACGCCTACAGAAGGAAATAGCAGGATTACAGAAGGAGAAGGACAAGCTGGAGCTGGTCCTGGAGGCCCACCGTCCAATTTGTAAACTTGGAGACTCGGATTCGGATTCGGATCCAGTTCCAACAATATCTTCTTTGGGCATCAAAATGGAGAGAGAGGACCCAGAGGTTCCTGGCCCATCCACCACGTTACCAGCGAAGGTGGAGAAGCCCAAACCAAAGATAACCATCCCAAGCAAGCCCGTCACGTCCTCCTCCTCAGCTCAAAACAGCGAATCAGAGTCGCTCCACACCCCAGTGCTCATATCCACCCCCTCTCTCACGCCCTTCACCGTTGGAATGATTTTCACCTACCCATCTGCACCGACAGAAACCAGTGCATCCCATTCTTCATCCCAGCAGGGTGGCTCCTCACAGCCTCACGCCCACGAGCCCTGCGGGATCGCCCACCGCCGCAGCAGCAGCAGCGGGGACCAGTCAGACCACTCCCTGCACTCCCCGACCATCCTCAGCCTGTGACGGGCAGCCCGGTCGCGCACGTGTGAATCGACCCGGGAAACGTTGCTTTGTGATTTCATAGTGAACTTTGTGCATGCGGTTCATTCCATTTAGAGATCAGAGTCATTATCCAGAAATGAATGTTACACTCTTTCTAATTTCCATGCATGATATTTTGCTTGCCTGTCAGCTAAAATGGGTGAGGTCTTGTAGGAAAGCACTGCATATGGAGTATAATAATAGATAATTAATACCTCTATCAATAATATATTAACTGCAATAATCCAGTCTCATGCTGGATTCAAAGACCTGTTACACTGTTACGCTGTGTGAAGTAAGAAGCTTTGTCACTATAAGGGAACTAGCGCTAACCAATTAATGGTCCTTATTTTTGTAGAAATCTTTTTAAGAAACTTAATATTGTCTATGCAATTTATTGACCACTAAGGCTGGGCCATAGGAGTTAATACAGATGACATCATTGTGTATTTATTTTATCTAAGAGTGTAATATATTTTTGGTAATGTTTGCCTCTGACAAAGTCGCAGTTTCACTGGGCAGTGCCCGGCTGTAATCTTTTCAAGGACTGTACTACGCAACTAAAATTAAAAACAGATTTATAGCTGTGGAAGCTGTGCGTTGTAGTATTATTGTACTAAATGCAGAAGGTGAGGCTGGCGTTAGATTAAAGACACTGGAATTAAACCAGGGAATAAATCAGAGAACGTGAAACCATTTTCCACTTGAGCTAACGTGAACGTTACCTCACTGCCTCGCTGTTGATAGAAAACAGATACTTTTAAACCTTAACCTTTGTCCCTAGGAGGAAAATAATTTATTTTCTGACTTTACGCAGCTTAAAAGATTAAGAAAGTAAACACCAGGGGCAGCGATGCTACGTCAGCTGGAGCCTAACCGTCAGCTAAAAGGCTCAATGGCGGCAACAAAAGTGGAAAACTCCGAAAATGTGAACGCTCCATTTTTCCACCGGACTGAGATGAATGTGGTTCTGATTAATCCATAAGTGAGGGAACGCTGCTGAAAAGGGGTCAGAGAGCGACACAGAGATGGGATGCCAGTCAGATGGTGATCTGGAGAGCGGGGGAGGAAGGAGTCCACGTTCACGCTGCTATTAAAGGACGTTGGTGCAAAACTAAGTAGATAAAAGCATCAGTACCCTCTGAAGCTGTGCCGCCTGTGCTAGCAGCCGTCCATAAATAAAACTGATGAACCTCCATAAAGTCTGTAGGACGCGGAGGGTTCATCAATCAAGGCCGGTCGATAGGCACAGAGATCGATATTTCATTTGGTCGCGTGCGAATGTAAACAGTGCTTTTCAAAAGTTGGAGACAAAGAAAGGTCAGGACAGCGCAGAGTGTCATACCGACTGTATTTAAAGCTCTTCGATGCACTACGAGCATAGCCCACCAGCAGAACAGCTAAGGACAAAATAAAAACGTGTGTGCGTCACCTACAACTGAAATCTGTTAGTAAAGCTAGCGTTAACACATAAACCGAGAGAAAGGGGCGCAGTTAAGATAATCACTAATGTGGCGTGGGAAATACAAAGCAGGAGTTACAGAAGAGGCTTAGAGTCAACGCAAACAATCTGTGTGATATGCTAATCGACCGTCAACAACAACAACAGAAAGAAAATCATACAGTTAAAATTAAACCGTGTTAGACTTGCAAACCTTCCAGTTTAATACAAAGAGATTCTAGTTTTAAAAGTTTCTCGAGGTCCAAAAACAACGATCACGTCTGATCCAAGCCCTCAACAAGTGTGCTGGCTCTGCCCAGGGTCTCACACACGTGTGTTAATGCACGACAACAGTAAAACCCCCTCACACCGGCCCGCTTAGAAACAGACCCGGAACGCACAAACCGTGACAATCATCATGCACATATGGCACTCCAATCCTATCCTGAGGAACAGAGTGCATGAAATACTACACGTTATTGGGTCTATAGCAAAAGCAATTATCAAATTGTTTCTTTTTTTCCTTTTATCACAACTCATTTCAGTGCTGTTGGTACTCAGTTAACTAAATATGGCTCATAACTGGATTTAAACCGATCTTTAAACCTGCGATTTAAAGATCCGGGATAATGTCGTCCAGTGCAATAGAAAAAAGGCTTTTACCAGTGTAGTCTAGTCCAGTGCATGAGATAAATTTATAGATGTGACCTACTTTCTGGTCCCATTTCTTCATTAACAGACAACTGAAAATGAGTTTCTTCAGAAGAGAAGTGGAGAAAGCAAAAAAAAAACAACCAACAACTGTAAAACATAGCGACATAATCATAAACACTTATTAAATGTCTTTGTAAAGTCCTGAAGGTGTCTCGTGGTAGAATCTCTGAAACCTAGTGGCACACGTCTTGGCAGCATTCAATAGGTCCAAACGCTTCTGCACCAATGTAGTTTCTACTGTCACAAAGTCTCAAACGGGTCAGTCAGGTTCACCGTGCGTCAGAAAAGCCCTATTGTGGAGGTGAACCCATCATCAGTCGTCAGGCGAGCACACCAGGTGGAGCTGGTCTGGGCTCCCCACGCTGCCTGTGCTTGAGCTTCCGTCCCCGAGGTCCCGGGCTACCATGCAGGGCAGGTTGAGCTCGGTGGAGCCTCCTGGGCTAGAGTCACTCCTGCTGACGCACTCCTCCTCCAGGACCAGGCAGAGCTCCTTCAGGTCCAGGTTTTCCTTCACTAATCCGTCCTGCATGCGCTCCAGGTCTGCCAGCTTTTTCAAATACCCGCCCAGGTCCTCCCGCATCACTTTGGCGGCGTGATGGCCGAACAGCTGCCATTCCCTGGCCAGCTTCTTCACTTTCAACCGGTCGTCGTCAAGGAAGCAGCAGAGATCCCGCAGCTCCACATTCTCCTCCTGTAGGCGCTGATTGATGACTTTCAGTTCCCTGATTTCGAGGAGGTGTCCCTGCAGCTGTTTGTTTACCTCTTTTATCAGCCGCCCTCGCTGGATGAGAGCCGATATTTTATCCGATTCCTCTTTACGCAGCCGGCTCACCAGCTCCTCTTTGGAGCACGCCAGCAAATCATCGTCCGACATCTTTGACAGTTCTCTGTTTATTATCTCGCTCTCGCTGCTCATCTCCAGCGATATGATCTCGCACCTCCAATAAAATACCTGAGAAACTAGGAAAAACACTGAGATGTGGCTGGATGTTCGATTCGGGAAACGGGCATCACATCCTCGTCTCCATCTGTGCGCTCCAGATGTTGTGTGTGCAATCACGACAGCAGGCCAGAAAGGCAAAAGCAAGGCAGAAACATGTGATGTATTTAATCAGATTGCGTTCTCTAAGGCGCTGCCGTTTTGTTCCCACGCTGAAATTTTCTGTGATTGTCCTCCGAAGGTTAATGCCTGGATGAGCTGGCGTACGAAAGAGCACCGTTAACGTCAATCTGTCATCTTTTTTGCTTTGAGCCTGCGCTCTCGGAAGGCCTATAAAATGCAACTGTGCTTGTTTTACCTGCTCTTTGCTGTGTTTTGAAGACGGCGGTCGCC